>NW_004955415.1:30287460-30399295 GCF_000276665.1 Chinchilla lanigera
GGAAGGAAGGAAAGAAGGAAGGAAGAAAGGAAGGAAGGAAGGAAGGAAGGAAGGAAGGAAGGAAGGAAGGAAGGAAGGAAGGAAAAAAGAAAGAGAAAAAGAAAGAGAATGAGAGAGGGAGGGAGGGAGGGAGCAGTGGCCGACATCTTTTATATCCCATTCTGATGTCAGATCCAGCCATCCTAGCCAAAGCCTGCTTGAGCTCACGCCAGAAGACGTGAAGGTAGCATTCTCTGATTGGCCCCAGCTGCAGGGCTTGGAAGCTGGTCTGTGCCTGCGTCCTGAATCTATGTGATTGATAGGTGGCACCCACTGGCCCAGCCAGTTTGCACCACCCTGATCTCCTGCTTCAGTGGCACTAAGGGCAGCATGGGGACCCCATAGGTACCACACCCCAGAGTCCAAGGGACATACAGTTGGAGAAAAGAGAATGAGAAGCAGGATTGTGTGGCCCCAGGGAGGGAGCCTGCTGTGGAGCCTTCTATCTGCTGGACAAGCTTCCCCAAGGAGGCGCATGGAAACCCTTGCTTCCGGTCCCCCCCACCCCCACAGTGTCACCCAAGTTTCCAGTGTCCAAGCCTCTCTGAGGTCTCCCAGGGAGGGTGCAGCTCTTTGAACTGGCCAGCTTCACCCCAGTCAGTGGAAAGTCACCTCTTCTCTGTTGGTGTGGCAGTTTTGTCCCTACATGGTCCTCTAGGGAAAGGACAGAATTGATGCCTGGCCCCAGCCCTGGACTCTCCCTGGCCTGGGGCAGACAGGGCATTGGGCGGGTGGAAAGGAGCCACCCTTCGGTCCTCCACCTGGCCGACATCTGCTCCTGACTGCCATTTGCCCTGTGTCTCTGGAAACCTAGCTGACCCCTCCCCCACCTTTGGGGTAAATCTGCCCATGTCAGGAGCAGGCAAGGTTAGAAACAGGAAGTGAGTCAGTCACACCAGACCAGTGGGGCCTGCAAGCCGGGAGGATGGACCACAGGGCAGATAAATAAACCAGGAGACATGGGCAGCAGGCCCAGTGGTAAGCAAGCGCCTTCCTTCCTGGCCCAGCACTTAGGTTTCCCTGCACCAGACACTGCCGAATAGGCCAGCCGCCAACTTGAGCATCCACAGACTGGTGACGTCAGGAGAGATGCTGCAGCTCGGTGCTGCAGATGGAGCTCGCTATCCTACGACTCCTGCCCAGCTAGGCTGCCCACAGCCACAGACCTCATCCGGGGCTGGGGGAAGGAGTGGGCAAGACCCTGTTCTCCTGCACCCCACAACTCTGTGCATGGTGATAAAGTACAGCTGCCCCACTGCCCTTCAGCATAAGGGCCCGCAGGATGTGTGGTTCTGTCCCCCAGGGTTCCCTGTCACTCCACCCAAGTCCACTTGGCCTCCACCCTGTCCCTTGCAGGCCACCCACCCTACTCCCCACATCCCGGCAGCTGTTCCCTGTGGCTATGTCTGTCTGCAGATGTCCACTTCTCACCACAACTCCGCTGCCACCCTGGCTCCTAACAAGCCTCCACAGTGCCCATCCATGTAGTTCCTCTTCTCTGTGGTCCCCACAGAGACCCCCAGCCCCTCCTGGGGGTGCCCAGCCATGCACCTGTCTCCTTCCTACACTGTGCGGCCATCCCCTCCCATCCCTAGGGCCCAAGAGGCTTTGTTCCTCCATATCCCTAAATCCATGCTGGGTCCCGTGAAGCCAATGCTGTCCCCACCTTGTCCCCTCTCCTGCACTGTTTCCCTGCTGCATGCCAGTCCTGCCCTAGAGTGAGAGTCCCAGGAGGCAGGACCCTGACCCCACTGCAATGCCCAACACCGGGATCCATCCCTGGGGGTAACAAATAGGAGGTGAGTGGGGCATTGTGAGCTCCCATTAAGGAGCAGAGCCGTGGCCTCCCACCACCCCCACGCTGCCCACGGGCTCAGCCACTGGGAGCTGGAGGACAAACCCTCGCAGTCCAGATGCATGTGTGACCCATGGCCATGCCAGCCCACCCTGATGTCCTCACCCTCTGGCACCACCCAGAGCCACCCATGGGAGTGGGGCTCTTCTCAGGCTGCAGAGCCCTGTGGCCAGGCGGGTCACAGGGCTGGTGCTGGGCCCCATGGACAGCCCAGGGGAGACAGCGCTGGGCAGGCCCTGAGAGTCATGTGCCTTCACTGCTTCCTCCTCTGCACCTCACACCCCTGCTCCCTCGCCTGGGCCTCCCAGATACTTAGCCATGCTGGATCCTGGCCCCGGGCTCTTCTTGGAGGGCAGGTGAGGAGAAAGAGCAGAGCTCTGGGCTATGCACCCAGCAAGGCCACAGGGTCCCTCGGGATTCTTAGCAGAGCCATGACTCTTTCACCCTGGAGTCCTGCTGCTGTGCTGGGAGGCTCCCTCAAGAGGTCTCTGCTGGGGCTGGGGATTTAGCTCAGCGGCAAAGTGCCTGCCTGGCAAGCGCAAGGTCGTGAGTTCGGTTCCCGGTACCGGAGAAAAACTAAAAAAAAAAAAAAAGAGGTCTCTGCTGCTGCTGAGGGTCTCATCCCCTGCTGAAGGATGTGACCCCCAACACTTCCTGCATGTGGCTAGGAGGTATGAGCCTGGAGGAGGGACCCTGGTACCTTGGGCTGGGCTGAGAGTCACAGACTGACTCATCACACACTGCACAGCCAGCCTGGGCAGGCACAGGGCTGACATGGGGCTGGCATGAGGGAGATGCTTGCCATCACTGACATTTATTGCTGGGAAACTCGAACCCAAGACCTGGACCTCCAGACAGGTGACATGTGCTGCTCCGTATGCCTCGTGCCTCAGTCTGTGCTCCATGCCCCCACCAGCCACCTCATACTGCCTTGCTGACGCTACCATCACAGCCCTGTCTTACCCCCTTGGTCCCCTTACACAAGGACAGTGCCCAACCTCCCTGCCATCTCCTCTCTACACTGCTATCCTCACACTCTTGTAGCCACCAGCTCGGGGCTCCCTCCCCTCACATGCCCCTGCCCCCTCTCTCAAGCTCCTCATGTCCCTAAGGGGTCTCCTGGGCCCTTGGCAATGAGAAACCAAATCCTGCTAGCTGGTCTACACCCATAGTTGCTCGGTGCTTCCCCCGATCTTCCAGGGCTGCTGTTCCCAGGCATCTACAGAGAAGCTCCCTGCACCTGTGAGCCCAGTCCTGGGCATGCTGGGCACATGCAGCAGTTCCCTGAGGTGAATTTCACCATGCAGTCAGGAATAGGAAGCAATGAACTCCGGAAATGCACAACAGCACCCTGAACCTCCACATCAGAGTGACTCAGACATGGGAGGACAAGTGCACTTCCGTTTTCCGAGAATGAAAATTTGTCCCTAGTGACCAGAGCTGGGCAGTGGTAGCCCGAGTCCAGCATAAGAGGGGATGTCTGCCGAGGTATACAGAAACTTTTGGAGGCAGTGAGGCAGCCTGGTATCCTGACTGCGGCAGGTGCCAGGGGTATAGAAGCCCAAGCCCCCCAACTATGGGCCTTGCTATGCACTTTAAATGGGTACGACACATTGTCTAGCATGTCCCTCAGGAAGAGCACCAGGCAGAAGGACCACAGTCCTGGATCGCTGTCATCTTCCAAACAGGGCTCAGCATTATATTAACAATGGTGATGTGCAATGCATGAGAAGCTGTGGATTGTTTTGTTCTGTTTTATTTATAATTGCTCACATAAACTGTACAGTATTTTTAAAGTCTGAGGATTTTTCCTTTTAGTGTTAATAACAGCTAAAACCTACTAGCACCAGGCCAGTGGTACAAAGCTAACTTTGTCCCAGAGCTCTGCTAGGCACCTGGGGAGTAGCCATGTGCCTACAAAGTTTATTTACAACAGCAGACAGTGGGCCAGGGCTTCCCATGAGCAATAGTCAGTGGACCTCCTGAGTGAGGCCTGGGCTGGGAAGCCCTGGGTCCATGCTGACAAGGGTGTTAGTGTTCCCATGTGATAGGGCCCTGTGGGGATTAAATAAGATGGGTTGTGACTGAGGGCAAACAGTCACTCAACAAATATCACCTGCTATTAACAGTGACAGAGTCACAGCAGGAAGCTCTTCCCCTAGGGAGCACCAGCATCCACCTGGCAGCAGACAGTCAGATGTCCTCCAACCCAGCTCATGCAGAGTGCAGAAAGTGCATGCCTCTTCCCTCTGAATCTGCATTCTCAACAGGAGAGAAAGAGGAAGTGGAAAGAGGGAAAGACTGAATCAGAGAGGGCGGGTGAGGGCAGGATGTGCATTGGGTGTGGCTAAGCAGACTGCTCCCCGGGGTCCCTCACAGCCCCTTGGCTCACCCCTAGGCCTCCCTCCCAGTGCTTACAGTGGGGACATGGACTGGCATGAGCCACGTGGGATGCAGAGATGCCTACCCAGCAGGAACCACGCCCCTTGGTGCTGGATGCATTGGGCCCTGTCTAACCTCCTCAATGCTGGACCTTTGCCTCCTGTGTTGCAGATAAGAAACACTGAGGCTGAGGCAGGCAGATGTCACCCTAGGTCCTCTCACTCCCTCCGGAAGTCCAAGTCATTTATGACTGGCCAGGCAAAGGCAAACACAAGGAGCAGCTGGTCCCTGAGTAGGGCATGTGGCTTTCAGATTTCTCATTAGGAGTGACACATTAGGGCATGTGGCTTTCAGATTTCTCATTAGTAGGAGACAGGGAGTGAGAGAGGACACCAAATCAGAAGAAATGATCAGCAGGAGTCCAGGACCAGAGGCAAAACTGTAGGGCCAGACAGGGCTGAGGAAAAGTGAGGGACAGGGGTGTGGCCAACAAGTCAAGGGTCCTTTTGCTCAGTTCAGAAAGAAATCACAAATAGCTCCCTTCGTGTTCAGCGCTCAGAACTGTGAACACCAGCTGGCTCTCAATTAGCAGGGGGCCCCTGGCAAAACCCTTGCTCTGCTGTTGTCTGGCTGCCACCTTCGGCATCACCAGGGTGCTCCTGGCTGCTGGCCGTCTTGGTACTGCTGCTTGCAGTGCAGCTACAAGCTCAACCTGCTCTACTCTAGGTAGAAATCACAGTAGGCAAATGTCCAGCCTTATACCGTAAGGGGAGTGCACAGCCTGACCTGGTGGAGTGTGGTGAGGCTTCGTTCACCCGTGCTCACCATCCTGCTGCTAACTGCAGATCTTCTCAGGCATGGGAAGCAGACGGGCTTCTCACAGACCCAGGCGGGGCTGGCTGCCAGGCACCAGCTGGGGTCCCTACCTGAAGCTCATCACCACCAAAGCCAAGTCTGCCAGAAGGGCTGTGATAGAGCCGTCTGCAGGCATCTGGGACTGCTGTAGCTGCCAAAGATGGAGAAAAAAGTGATAAAGCCCCTTTGGGGAGCAAAGAGACCTTGTCTCCTATCCCAGAGGGGCCCAGGGTTGGGGATGGAGAAGGAAACAACAGGACGATGTGGGGGGTGGGGATCCCACAGCAGGGATGTGAGAAGATCAGGTCACAAATGGGAAGGGTGCCGTGCTGAGAAAGGTGGCCAGCGTGCCCTGACGGGGTTTGGAGGGAAGGAAGTGGGGCACACTGTGCTCCAGCCTGGCTGCAGAATCAAAGCTTGGTAAGGGGCTGCATAGGATGCGGGCTGCACTGGGCAGTGGGCAGGAGGCTCTCAGCAAGGCTCTGACTCTGTGAGGGCAAAAGTTGCAGGCCACTGGCGCTTGCAAGGACTCAAGTCGTGGGAGCTGGGCCTCCTTCGGAGAGCCCAGGATAGTGTGAGCCTGTGCTAACCACACCAGACCCCAGCTACACGTGGCTGTCTGATCGCACTGCAGTTCAGCAGCAAGGGTATGTGTCCCCCAAGAGGCTCAGGGGTGCCTTGAGGTGCAGAGCAGCAGCCATCTGTGGCAATCTCCTCCCCTTGTGGTTCTCCTCAGAGTCCTGAGCTGCCACTGGGCTTTTCCTCATCCGTTTTGATAAGAAATGAACAGGGCAAACATCTTCAAACCACACTTTGCCTAAAAAGCAACACGCGCTCCAGTTAGACATCCAGATTTCCTTCCATGTCGTCCCAGGGTTAGGTGAGGGTGTCCCCCATGCTCTAACTTGAAGGGAAGCACACAGGCTGGAGAAGGGCCTTGCACCTTGAGGTGGGAACAGCATTGAGACTGAGCAGCCAGGATTTCCAGCTCTGTGGCTGGTACCCCACAAGGCACCTGGGAGAGGGTGGGAGACCTTCAGTGTTATACAGGTATGTGTTTTTTTGTGAGAGGCATCTGCAGGTTCCGGTGCCAAAAATAAATATGTAAAAAGGCTAAAAACTACAGGTGTAGCCCAGCTCTGTCCCTCTGAGGACCAGAACCCCACAGCCGGGCAGCAAGGCTTGTGGGTATCTGGAGGACCGGGCCTGGGTGTCAGCTGGCCATAGCACGGGACACAGACTCAGAGAGTCTCCACCCCACCACAGAAGGAGCGCAGCCCGTGGGTCCCAGGGAGCACAGTCGTGTCTGCTATCTCTGCAGCCAGCATCTGGGCAGCTTCCCTTCCCTGGCCCACACTTGGTGTGAGAAGTGGCACACGGGTCTGGATCTGTTCCCTGGGATGTGATTCTAGTCAGGAGCTGGGGACAGGTACCTGTGTCACTGAGCAGGACCAGGATCCAGTAAAGGCACGACAATCTCTGAGCAGTCAAACCCAGGGAGCTGGGCTGCTAGATGGGTGGGAGCAGGGAGCCTGGCACCTAGGGCAGAAGGCAAGGAAATGCGCTCTTCTCAGTGACAGAAATGCTGGAGCTAGGAGTTGACTGGAGGGGTGCACAAGGCTGGTGCCACTCACGGCCAAGAGGCCTGGATGACTGGGCTGGAGTCACAGGCTGGACGTCACCCATGTGACCCTGGGCCCCTCCTTAGTGTTGGCTCTGCCCCCTCTCTGCAGCAAACCCATGGCCTTTCTCTGGCAGCTCCCACAGGGTAGCAGGAAGGGCTCCAGAGGATGAACACCCAGCCTCTGTTTCTCCAGGCTCCGCAGCCCGGCCCTTCTCCCTCCCTGTCCAGTGCTACCGGAACAGTTCTCACCCAGTCCTTCTCTCAGGCAGCGGTGGCCCTGCCCAAGATGCTCTGTGTCTGAAGGTCAGCACCAAAGTCAGCCCAGCAGGGGGTGTGGGCACAGGTGTGGGCAGCTGTGTTGATCCAGGACCTGACACTCTGCAGCTCAGTGCTGGACAAGAGGGTAGGTAGCACTTGTCTGTACTCAAGATGGCTAATATTCACCGCTCCTCTGTCCACCCCTGCCTTTGTTTCCCAAGGGAGCAGACGAGCCCAGGACTGAATCCAGGGGGACCCTATCCAGGTGCTGGAGACACTTAACTTTCAAGACACAGTGTGCGCGCGGGAGACTTGGAGGAGTAGGAAGATGTCAGGCCCTAGCAAAGTCTCTTCCACTCCATTTCCTGGCCAGGGATCTAACAGACCAAAATGAACCAGGCATCCAAAGGGCACAGCTAAGGGTCAAAAACTCCATCACTTTCTGCTTTCTCCTCTGCAGGCAGAAGCTGGCAAGCTGCTATCTCTGGAGCATGAATTTTCCAAATCTGTAGATATTCCATGAAAACCAAAGAGGGACAAAATATGTTCGAGTGCAAGTTCAAGGCCAGCCTGGGCTACGCAGTGAGCTCCTATCATAAACACAAACAAACAAAAAACTGGGGAGCTGTCTCCTGGTGTGGCTTCCCTCTGGAAGGAGTGGGAGTCAGAACAGAACCCAGTTCTGCTAGGACCCTGGGAAAGCAAAGCCAGCCGCTGCTCCATGACACTGAGGCTGGGCAGCCCCATTTCAGCCAGGGAGGTATTGGAGACCCCAGCTGGCAGCCCTGTAGTGGCTCACATCAGTGTCACTACAGGAGGCGCCTGCACAAGGTGTCAGCAGCACACAGCAGCACAGATGTTGATGTCTGGTCTTTCTTCTTGTCTGAATTCCAGGGTTCCTACTGGACTTGTGGGGCTATTTCCACAGAGGTGCATCCTACTTTATGTAAGGGCTTCCCTCTGGAGGGCTGGGGGCCAAGGACACTGGCCTCCCGTATCCACAGGGCTGGCTTTGCTCCCATGAGCTGGAACCACGGTCCAGCAGAAGGGAGTCTAACCTCAGGGCCCAGAGGCAGGGGGGTTCCAGGGTCACAGCGTCCCTCAGTCAGGACGGCCTCTCCCTTTCTCAACAGCAGCTGCTCTGAGCTAACAGAGCCGTCCCAACAATTCCAGGAACTGCAAAGTCAGTGGGAAGGGCATGGGTGGGGTAGCCCTGGCCCAGCTCCAGTAGTGTGGCTATAGATAAGGCACCTTGGGGCAGGGGCTCACAGCCCTCCACATCCACGCGGCTTCCCTTGGGGCTGCTGAGTTTACAGGAGAAAGGACGGTGGAGACAATAGAGCTCAAGTCACCACCCAACCACTGCCCCCACCCAGGGCAGCAAGGAGTCCACATACTTTCACTGGCACAAAGCCAGTGTCAGAACCCATCGGCTTTGGGGTCCGGGGGAGAGGCTGTGGCTCTTTCCTAAGTTTTTTTTTTTTTGTTTTTTATTTTGGTTTTGGTACCAGGAATCGAACGTAGGACCTTGCATTTGCCAGGCAGATGCTTCTGCCTCTGAGCTATATCCCTGGCTCTAAGGTTTTTAAAAAATGTCTGATTACCTCTGAATTCAATTTACTCAGTTTGAGGCCAGAAAGTGGCTGCCCAGGACTCAGCAGGCACCAGCACCGGACTGCTGATGAGGAGCAAATGTAAGCAGGGCCACTGCTGGGGGCACTGTGTGTCCACTGGGCACTGGAAGCCACTGGCCTCTGCAGTCATGATTCTCTCTCCAGGGCTAGACTGAGGCTGCCCAGGGCTCCTCAGCTGGGAAGAGAAGGGGTCAAGGCCATGCAGGCAGCTGGATAACCATCTACACCCATCAAGGCAGAGTCCACCAACAATGGCCAATCCGGAAAGGAAATTAGAAAACAATTCCATTTACAATAGCATCAAAAGGACAGAGGGATAAACTTAACCGAGGAGCTACAGCTTTGTGCACTGAAAAATATACAACACTGATGGAGGAAGTTAAGGAATAAGTGAGGGGAGGACATCATGTATTCATGAACTGGAAGGTATAATATTGTTAATACGATAGTACACCCCAGGATGACCTAGAGATTTAATGCAAGCCTATTAAAACCCTAATGGGATTCTTTTTCAGGAAGAGGAAAATTTATCCTAAAATCCATATAGATTCTTAAGGGGCCCTGAGTTGCCAAAACAGTCCTGAAAAAATAAGAACAAAACAGGAGGTCTCACACTTTCTGATCTCACAGTGTTCCACAAAGCTACAAGAGTCTAAACAGGTTGCTGGCATAGAGACAGATGTCAAGGCCAATGGACCAGAACAGGGAACCCAGCACAAACCCTCAAACACGTAGTCAGCTGATGCTTCACAGTGGAGCCAAAGCTGTTCAGTGGAGAAGGGGCATCTCTTCAACTCATGGTGCTGGAAAAACTGGATATCCAATTAGGAAAGAAGAAATGGGGCCCCTTACCTCACACCATAAACACAAACAAACTCACAATGGGTTGAAGATCTAAACATAAGATTTGATGCTATAAAACTCTCTTAGAAGAAAATACAGAGGAAATCTTTTATGGCCTTGGATCTGGCAAGGATAAACACTCAAAACATTAATAACAGAAATAAAAATAGCTAAATCAGACTGTATCAAAATTAAACCTTTTTTGTATTGAAGGACACAAATAATAGAGTGAAAGATAACCAAATGAATGAGATAAATATTTACAAATCATGTATCAGATCAGGGGTTAGGGTTCAGAATAGACAAAGTACTCCAGCAAGTGAATACCAATAACAAGCAAAACAACCCAGTTAAAAAGCAACCAAAGGATTTGAATAGAAATTCCTGTAAAGAAGGCATGCAAATGGCCAATCGCCTGGGAAAGATATTCAGCCTCTTTGAGATTCAGAGAAGTGCAGTTCAAAACCGCAGCTGACAGCACCTAACACCCATGAGGATGAATATCATTTCTTTAAAAATAGGCAAAATCCAGCAACCTTGTGCTGGTGCACATGGGGGAAGTTGGAACATGAGCACTGTTAGTGGAAAGACAGAATGGTGTAGCCACCATAGGAGACCACACAGTAGTTCTTTTTAAAAAATTGATGAGCGCAAAAATAGCTAATCCTAATCCACCTAATCCACCAATGCCACTTGTGGGTCTGTACTCAGAAGCACAGAGTGCAAGGTCTTGGGGGGACATTTATCCCTGATCAACACAACATTGAAATTATGGGAGCCTCCCAGTGTCCATGAGCAAAGGGACAGATGGATAAGAATGTCAGACTCATCACTGAGGTTGCCTTCCGGTGACTGTGCTATGTTCACAAGCTCTGGCCCTGTCGTAGGAAAGGGTGTGCTATGATAAACATACCCACCTGCGTGCTTGTGTGGACATGTACAGGATACATCCCTACATGGAGGTCCGTGTTTGACTTTGAGAGACGCCACCAGCTGCAAATTTGTGCTGGTTCTACAAGGTTCCTCCTGGCTGCTGGCGAGGGCTGGCGTTTTGGGATGGTCCAACTGCTGAGTGAAGCATGGTGGTTTCTATGCCATCTCCTCATCTTTCTCTGCACACAGGGGCCATTGTGTTTCTGTTTCTGTCTCTATTCCTTACCCCCTTGGCTACGGACTTGTTCTCTTATCATCAATTTATAATGATGAAATACAAAATAACACCACATCCTTTGAATTTTGATTTGTATTACAAACATATTTCACACTTGCTTGTTCTTTTTAAATTTTATGCACATTTTCCCTTTTCGTCACACATGTGCTATTTCTATTTCCAGGTAAGGTTAACATATTCATCTCTTTCTCTGTGGCCTCTTGGGTCTTATATATACTTCTCCATTCCAGATACAGTGACTTTTGTAATTCTCCTACATTTCCTTCTGGTAGTTTCATGGCTTAACTCTTAGGGGTTATATTTTACATTTGGGGGGTTATTTGTTTGTTTGTTTATTTGTTTTCCACTTAGACTGCATTCCTTCCCTCTTGTTCCCTCCAAGGAGAAAGTAAGAACGATCATCAATGGCAAATAGCAGTTACAGCAAAGCAACACCAAGAGCCGGCTTCACACTCAGGAAGGAACACTACCTCTCCTCTTCATGGTCTGTAGTACTCTACACAGTGAGAGAAACTTCTCTAGTAACGTACTATAGAAATGATCCCTGAAAGTATAGCCTTACATTTTACATGTAAATGCTTGATCCACCTGCTCGAATCTGGACCCTCGAGCCCTAGCTCTGCCCTCCCCTCTTTGTACACATTTTTTCACCCAGCATCTGGGTTATTTCAGCACTCATGTTCTTTCTGGTTAAGAAGATGGTTTGAGTACACACACACACACACATGCACGCACACACATGCATGCACACATGCACGCACACACATGTATGCACACATGCACACACACACTCATCTCACTGTTGCTTTCTCAGCTGCCAAATGTCCTTGACTTCCTCGGGCTCTATTGTTCCTGCAAGCCCTGCACTTTGTCCACTTCCCTCCTGAGTGAGACGGTAGCTCATTACACCAGGTCAGGACTTTCTCTGTTGCTTACTTCTATTCTTTAACCATGGCTCACCCTTATCAGCTTAAAGCGATTCCTCTTGGACACCCCCAGGAGGAACTCCACGGTGGAGGTGTTTAGCTTGGAACCCGGACCTCTTAGGATTGTTTATTTGAAAGAAAACTTCAAAATATTTTTTAAAGTCATTGCACTGGGAGGCATGAGACATTATGTCATAAAGAGAATGACCTCATGTTATTAGCTAAAGCAAGGGAGGGGTTCTCAGGGTCAAATTTTCCATGACACAGTGCTGGCCTGCCTCCCCTCTCCTCCTCAAGGTGACTTAGGGAGGCATCAGCCACACCCCAGCCTGGGCAGCCTCAGCTAAGAGTCATCATGTGTGGATACACCAAGGCTGCTACCACCCTGGCATGTCCGTCTGCTGACCACTTGGCACCCAGTCTTGGTAGCTTTGAGTCATTCCCAGGCAGCTTGTCAGGGAGATGTCTGGTGGCTGCGGAGGCACATCAGGTGGAGGACACAGAAACACTTCCAGAACCAGACCCTCCCTTGGGTAGAAGGGCAAGAGCCCTTTGTAAAGGAGGCACAGAACTGTGGCAGGCAGCAGCTGGTTACTGGAGCAGCCGAATGTGAGAGGTGGAGCAGGGCGGTGTGTGACCGGGGCCATGGTGCCTCATGGAGTATCTAGTAATCAAATCAGTGGGATAGGAGAGAGGACCTAAAAACAGATTTATATTTTTCTGATCACTTGACTTGTAACAAAGGTAACAAATCATTCCAACAGGGAAGGAAAATCTTTTCAACAAGTGGAGCCAGAATAATGTAGCTGACTATCCATATTGGGAAAAATGAACCATGATGCCACTACCTCACCAAAATGAATTTGAGTTGGACCATAGACCAAAATGTAATAGCTGAAAAGTATAACGCTTTTTTTTGTAGGAAATATAGGTGAATATCTTTGTGATATGTGGGCAGCCAAAGGTTTCTTAGATCACAGAAAGCAAAACCCCTTTAAAAGATCCAAAATTTAAGTCCATCAAAATTAAAAACTCCTCATAGAGAGGCACTGTTAATAAGAGTAACTAGTATCAAATGACATTTATAAAGTAGCTTTATAAAACTAAGTTAATAGATGTAAGGGTTTTTTCTTGTCTAATTCTGATAAAGTTTCTTGATAGGGATTTCTATATGATTTATTTTGTCTGCTTCTTTAATCTATTTCCAATGATTTATTTTGTCTGCTTCTTTAATCATTATAAATGCCGTGTGACACTTCACGGTTATTTCTGCTTGTGAATAAAGAAGTATGACTTATCAAAAAAAAAGCGAGGCACAAGCTGCAAAGTTCCCCTAGAGGAAGCACCCTGGGGAGGCTCCACCCCTGCTCCCTTTTGGGCTTGAAGCCCCCAGGTCTTCTCCAAGGACAGTAAGGTCTGCACATGTCTCCAAGCATCCATGTCCTAGCATCCGGTTTGCAGAGACAATTGGTGTGTGTCGCTGGCTTCTCAGGCATGCGGTGCTTTGAGAACAGGCCCCTAAACAAGTGAGGAGAAGGCAAAGCCCCAGAGAGCCACAGCAGTGATACGGGAAGGGCAACGACCCAGGGATGCCAGCTCTGCTTTGAGGAAGTCAAAAGTCTGAGCTGAGCTATAGGGCTCGCTGGCTGGCTGACCAGTGTTAGGGGAGAGGCCACTCCTCCATCGTTTGCCCGCTGCTCCAGGACCCCAGCGGCCCCACTTCCCAGTCCCTCCTGTTGGAGTCTGAAACACCATAAGACTCGAGAGCACTGATGGCTCAGGTCAGCCCGTATCCCCCAGGAGGACCTCAACACCCTGGGGCTCAAAGCCCGCAGACTGCTGCAGCTCAGGAGAACCGAGAGGAAAAGAGCGAATCCGATCCGGAGCAGTGCATTCCTGCACGCATGCATGCACGCATGCGTTCATTCAATCATGGTACATTTGCAATAAACAAACTGGAGGAGCTCACCCGTCTCCTGAGGGACCACTTCCCACCTCCGGCGGGGCCCCGCCCTCTCCAGCTACAAGTGGGTGTGGTGTCACATGGGTTAATGCTGTGGACACAAAAACAGAAGGGCAAGAGCCCAAAGGGGATGAGGGTTGAGGTTCCGTGCAGGCCGCAGGGAAGGCCTGGGAGTTACTCTTGGGAGGACGCTGTGTCCAATGGGGTGGAGCCCCCTTGAAACTCAGCCACACACAGAGGCCCCAGTCAGAGCTTCTTAGAGAAAGCAGCACAGCTGCCTAAAGGACTAAGCTCCAGGGTCATCAGTTCAGCACGTGGGTAATTTCAGGTCACAGAGAGAACAGGCCTGGAACTGAGAGACTCTAGGAGAGAGGGTGCAAGGTTGCCAGGTGCCAGTCCAGAAAGTATGCCAGAGAAATGCCCAAGAGAGGCTCCGGGTCAGAAGGGGCCATCTCTGGTCTGGTCAGGACAACTGCCAGCTCCAGGCGGAGGGTGCAGCAGCAGGCTCTGCAGGTGCCTGGCTGAGGGTGCAGGCAAGAGGCTCCCCAGGGATGGTCCAGCCAGCCCGTGAAAGGAGACCACTCCGAAGGTAACAGAAGTCTCTGGTGTCTCGTTAGCACTGACTGTAAGTCCCAGCTCTGTCTGTAGCTCCTAAGTAGCAATGTCTTTTCTCGTAGCAAGATGCTAACAGTTTCACTTTCTTCTTTGTTTTTTCAGTGTGTGATGTTTTCATTTAGGCATGTATCATTTAAAAGGGAAATTATTTTCCTAAGTGCTACTCCGCTGGTTTTTATAAAGCAAATCTCACACTGAGCAGTGGTCTTCTCTGACAGTCAGGAAAACTTAGACGAGTTGGTGCTATGGAAAGTCCGCTTTTCCAATGCCACGGGAACTACACTGGCCTCAGCATCTTCACGTGGTGACAGATTTGTCTGCTTACAGTGACCCCATGGCCACTGTCATCCTGTGAGGGACACAGCAGCCCAGATGAAAGGGCTGGAATGCCAGTAACTCACAGCACTTTGCGGTCAACCTTAAAATAGTTACCTTGAAATAAAACCATCTGGAAACGTCAAAAAGCTTCAGTTGTCCTCCAAGTCTATTATTTGGTAAAAGAACAAAGAAAATTATTTAACGCATTTCTTTCATAAAGTGCAGCAACAAGTTTTGATGCACAAATGAATTTTTATAGGAAGTACATGTTTAATGGGAGCAGAAAGAGTCCATCTCAACCAGAGGACAGGTAAGCAATAAAAATCGAGGAGTTTGGGGGTCACAGGAGTGAGGATGCTGGGGAAATTTCCACTTTCAGAGAAGGAAGGGCTGAGCTGGGAATGAAGCTCAGGCATAGAGTGCTTGCCTAGCACACACAAGGCCCTGAATTCAATCCCCAGTACCACAAAAAAAAAAAAAGAAAAAGGAAGGGAGGCGAAAGAAAGACAGGAAGCCAGATGGGCCGTGTGTGTGTGTGTGTGTGTGTGTGTGTACGTGCATGCTCCTGTGTGTGCAAATCTGTGTGTATACACGTGAGGTATCTGTGTGCACCTTTGAAACGTGTCCCAGCCTCAGCAGCCCCGCTCCTGTCCG
Organism: Chinchilla lanigera; assembly: GCF_000276665.1. NCBI lineage: Eukaryota > Metazoa > Chordata > Mammalia > Rodentia > Chinchillidae > Chinchilla > Chinchilla lanigera. The sequence continues at coordinate 30,302,598 of NW_004955415.1, forward strand.
GATCTCCCCCTGCCCTGCGCTTTTCCCAGGCAGGGCGCTGGCCAGGCTGCTGTGGAATAGAGAGAGCTGTGAGTGGCAGCTCACTGCAGACCTTGGCTCCCTCCACCTGTCGCCTCTCCTCTGGTGGTCTCCATCCTGATTCCAGAGCTGTGTGTCCCAGGACAGGCTTTCGGGGTCTCAAGCCTCAGCCTGCAGCAAAACCCAGTGAGGGATGAGACTTCTGTTTAGCACCTCAGGCCCTGCTCTCTTCCGCCCTTTAGCCACCAGATTGCCTTAGGGTGAACAGCAGCTCACCAGGGCTCTTACTGCTTAAAGGGGCCCCTGGACCACCCACCATGGCTGAAACTCCCCAATCCTCAACCAAACAAGCCCGTCTTTTTTAAAGCTGGTAGTCGCAGGCATTTGTTAGAGTAGCAGGAAGCTGACAGACACAGAGTTTCCGTTAGGAAAATGGAATGATCTGATAAGGGCCTGAGAAGAAAGAACTCGCTGGCTGCCAAGGAGGAAGAGTGTGGGGGTAGCTGCTGGAGGCAGGGAGGGCTCCCTGAAGTTCAAGCAGCAGGACCCATAGGGACAGTGATGGTGACTACCCACAATCCCAGCAGAGGTGGAAAGGTTTTGCGGGTACAGAGGCAAGAAGGAGCAGGCAGAGAACACACACTTGCCAGGCAGGCCAGGTGACTGCAGAAGACAGGGACAATGGGAGCGCACGGTCTGCACCTGGAAGCCCAGCTAGGTAGGGCCTTGAGGGAGAGCTGTATGGTTCCTTCTACCCAAAAGAGCCCAGGCTGCAACAGGTCACTAAAATCCGAGCAAAGCCTCCTGCTGAAGAAAGCAGAGAACTGTGCAAGGGGTTTGTGAAAGTTCAGTGAAAATAGCTTCTGTAGAGATGGTAAGGCCTGATTTCAATGAAAACCAGAACTCCAGTGAGTCATGAACCCCATCAGCTTATCTGTTCATTCAGGCTCAAGGCAGCACATATTAACCAGGTGCCTCTCCTTGGAGAGTTTTAAATGGTAGCTGTAATTCTCTGAAGAGTGAGAAAGGCCACCCATGGTGTGTCCAGTGTGGACTAATTCTAACAGACAGCTACCCAGTGGTGCCTGGTATACTTCAGGAGTTTAAGAGATGCTTAAATAAATGCTACATGATGAACACCAGCACTTACTCCAAGATCCCACAGACAGCAGCTGTGTGCTCCTGGAAAACTAGCCAACCCCAGCAGTCCTGCCAGCTTCTCAGAGGTCAAAACAGCTCAACAACAGGCTCCATACAGGAAAGAGCAGGTGTCAGGGCTGGACAGGAGCTGGATGGGGAGTGGGTGAGGTCTATACTCCATGAGCCCTGGGGTAGGAGAAGGCGTTCTAAAGAGCAAAGCAAGAGTTCAACTGCAGAGGTCAGAGAGAAACACTGAGGAGGAATTTTTGTGGGACATTGGGAGAAAAATATCATTGCTGATTGATTATCTGCTTCCCTGCGACCCCTTTTCACTCCAGGCCAAGCATCCAGCAAGCATTCAACAACGCAAGGAACGTGCAAACCATTCCAAACTCTCAGGAGAACCAAGTTTCAGTAGTGGTGTAGTAAGCTACAAGTCCTTTCGCAGAACTCAGGATGCTATTGAAAGCTTGTTGCCTGCCTCCGTTCAAAGGAGCTGAGTTAGCCTGAAAAGTGGCATCCTTACCGGCCTGGGGGAGCTGTGAGTGGGCAGCCCAATGACTCACCTCACGTGTGGACTCCTCTACAGAGGCCGATTGCAGATATGGCAGGAGCTGCATTGGGATTCAGGCTTTAAGGAACCCCTAAGAGGCCCCATCCTATGGTGGTAAGGGAAGCATACTGCCCATCACAGGAGCATTGGGCACTATGGGTCCTGCTGCTTACAGAGTCAGGGAGTAGTACCAGAAGTGGTTGTGTAGTGTGCCCAGAGCCACCAGGGCTCCCTTCTTTCCACCACGCTGTGGCCTCCTTGCAGCTCCAAAGTTTGTGGAATAAGAGCACCGAGGCTGTCAGAGACAGTGATGCCAGGGCCGAGGAGCAGAGGAGAGGAGGCAGGAGAGGGTGTGGCAGCATTTGGAAACGTGGTAGTTATAGTCATTGAGTTGGGGTGCTTCGTAGCTTCAGTACCCATCGGGTCAGTTTATTGACAACAGACTGGACATGGAGAGGTGTGTTAGAGAGTGCAGTGCCACGGTACTCTCACACTGACACATGCACACTCGCATGCAGATGCACACTCGCACATCTAGGGTAGCTTGGCAGGAAGCCACAGGGCTGTGTTCACAGTGGACCCCCACAGGTTAATGCTGTTCAGGGTCACTCACTAGCTCGGGCTAGTTCTCGTCAAGCAACGGTGCTGCCTTTGTGTAATAATTCGTTTTTCTAAGTAAAGGGAAATAATCACAGTCCCATTCAGTATCTGACTCGCGTGCTGGCTGAAGTCACTGGAACCTCCCTGCCCTGAGAGAGACTGCCCACAGGACCAGCCTCAGGGTGATACACTCGGGCTGGTCCCTACACAGCTTGGGCCCTGGCAGAGTAAATAATGTCCCAAGTGACAGGGCATGACTCAGGGGCATCATGACCTCGGCTCAGCACAGCACAGGAAGTTGCCACAGCGCTCTGGCCAGGCTGCAAGTATGGTGGGACGGTGGGGTCATGCTCTGCTGCGTGACTCGGGAGTGTGAGCAGGACGGGGGTTTGTGGGGACACACCACTGGGGCGGGCTGTGAGTCAGCACAGGCGCAGAGCCTGGTCAGGGTTTGGTAGTGACAGCAGAGCACAGCGGTCAGAAATGTGTGGAGAGGAACCATCAGCTCAAGGTCCCTGGGCACGCAAGGTCTTCCATGCTTCTGTGTCCCTGCCACCTTGGACATAAATGTTTGCCAAAATGTCCAGCAGCCAAGTCGGTGACTTTAGTGGACCCTACCTGGTGGGCTCATTTTCTCTGCAACCAGCGCTGCTGGCTGCTCCAGCCCCCTTCTGAAAGCTCTGGACAGCTGTGGTACTCATACCTGGCCATCTCTTGGCCACAGGCTAGAAGCCACACCCCCTAAGACAGCAAGAACATGTAGGTGAGGCGGTGACCATGCACTGTGGCATGGCCCAAGGCTTTCCTGTATCTCTCGTCAAGAAGCAAACCACCCCAAAACAACCGTGACACATTACCCTCCCAATGTGCACTGCCCTCCTGGTCCTCCTGCTCTGAGTCAGCCATGCGTGTCCTGGACTCTCCCAGATGGCACATCCATGTTGGTCTGCTCACAGGCCCAGCTGGGACTACCGCTGTGGACCTGGGCCTTTGGCCTCCCTGTGTGACCTCCCCACATGACCTCCCTGCATGGCCTGTCTCTGTCACACCAGAAGGCAACCAGCCTTCCAGTGCCTTGGGCCAGCACTGACCATACATTCTGCCATGTTGTGGGGCCAGACCTGGTGTGAGAGGAGAAAGCCCAAGAACTGGAGCCATCTTTGGTCATTCTGTTGTCAACATCTCAAACCATAAGCCAGCTGGTTGACAATGACAGAGACAATAACACAGCTCTCAGCAGGACCCTCAAGCAGGCTGTGTGTCACCCGGCACTGAAAACTAGGAAAAGGCGCTTCCCATCTTGACTCCTAAACCACTGGGTTAGGGTGTTGCATTCGTGAAGACCCAGGGGCAGGTTTTATCTTTGGAAAACACGTCACACATATATGCCACTCAGCAGGTCACTCTCTCTTGAAGGAAGCACTTGCCCTGGGGGCCCCTGGGCTTTCCCATGGTGGCCCCTGTGTGGGTCACACTGACGTAGTCTTGATGGACAGGGAGCCCGCTTGCCACAGCTGGTGGCTGTTCGACTCATACAGATCCAGTCACTTAGTTAAGACCAGCTAAAAACAGCAAGTCTTAATCAGAAGTTCTGCCTGGGTGTCACCAGCCTCATGCTGACGTCTGAGCCCTGATGAGGGACAACCACGAAGGAGGTCTCCACCCGTCTCTGCACAGCATCCAGCACTATGACTAAAGGCTTTGGAAGTCTTGGGATGAGACTTGGCTACAAAGCATTAATCATGGCCTCTTATGTAATGGCTCGGCCAATTTTTGTTTTGAATTAGGAATAAAATGGCAGCATTTGGGACACAGTGTTCAGTGAGCACTAAGTAAGGTGCCATGGGGGACAAGAAGGGAGGGGCGTGCTTGGCCTTTCCTCTGAGGAGCTATGTCCCAGTCCTCCCGAGAAGGGGGCACGGAGAGGAGTTGTGTCCTGGAGCTCGTGCTGTAGGAGCGAGGGATGCTGTGATCCTGGAGGCTTCTCCAGGCCCATGCTCACCTGCGCTGTCCTCTAGGGATGGCTCTGAGGGCAGCATCCCAACTGCAGGGACAGAATAGACATCATGACTGTCATCTCACTGCTGTTCAGTGCTGCTTTATGATTTCCATTTGCCCAGAGATGGAAACTATCTTGGGCATTATACTATGATTCAAATCCTATCTAAGAAACACAGTGGAAAAGATAATGGCCTCCTCGAATCTGTGTTTATTTTTGTTGAGCTGGTGGGATGTGAAGACCAAGAACGGAATGCTACCTGCCACAGCCTGGGCCCCCTCAGGCCAGGCCGGTGCAGCCATCTCAGGGGTGGAAGGTGGTGTGTACATCAGCCGCTCTCACTCTGACTGACCTGACAGGAAGCAAAATGCAAGGAGGCCGCTGTGGTCCAGGCTCCTGCCCCAGCTTCTCCTCTCCCACCCACATCCCACATTTCCCCCTCACAGGACAAAGCCACAGTTTTCTTAGGACAATTACAAAGGTATATTATTAATTTTTACATTTAATTTTACAGATTCCGCGTTGACAGAAGCATTTCTCACAGGCTTCTACAAACCCGGAGTCTCTGGCCTGAGCATAAACATAGAATCATAAATCTCTTTTTTATTGTCTTCAAATCAACATAAAAATGCACTTATTTTTAAAATAGTGACTACATTGACTTTAGCAATTTTTTTTTAAATACAGAAGGTATGAACTCCCTATTAAGCAGTTGTTTAAATAAATGACCCCTGGAAAAAAGAATAAATAAATAAATAACCCCAGGTAGACCATTTGGACAGGACAGACACACTGCTGGGAGGAGGATAAAGCTGTGGGCTCACAGCCGGTGGCCATGCAGGCGCTGACCTCAGCTTTGGCCTCTCCTACATCCTCCTCCACAGCTGTGCTAACCGAGTTAGGAGTTCGCTTCTTTTGAGAGGAGCTATTCCCTTCCGGCTACCCAAACTCCACGCCTTTCAGGGTTCCATTTGTACACCCAAAAGGGAAGCACAGTACATCCTTAGCAACTGAGATTTTATATCACCACAATGTAAAGATCCTAACTGGCTTTTTAAAAATTTACTCTAGAATCTGAGACAATTCATTCCATAAAACCCATGAAACCGATAAAGTGTTACTGTGGGCTGATCGGACAAGGCCGGCTCGAGGACAGACGGTGAAGGAAGGAGAGGATTGGTCACCTCAAAGGTGCACTCCTGCAAGAGGGAAGAGACAGGATAGAAGGGCCACCACTGACTGGTAGACCAGCCACTTCCATCACTTCTGCGTGCAGGGTCACAGCAGGTGACACCCCTAATCCTGGGCTCCTGGAAGCGCAGATAAACTACTCCATATCAGCCTGGCCACCTGGAATCTCAGCATAGTGACTCAGTTCTTGTTTTTTTCCTGGTTGCAGGGCTCTGCTCTGGGCAGGAACCTAGTCCTACACCACAGCCTCAGGCTGTTGGGAATTGACTCCCTCAGCACAGGCCCAGTAGCCCTTGCTGCACACTAGGGCTCAGCCGTCTGAGCAGCTAGGAACAGCTGATGGCCTGATCCTCCTTCCCAAGAGGCCCCCTGGTGGAGAGACCTCCTGGCATGGGCAGGGCCCCCTCGCAGTGTCTTCCAATCGGACTTGGGTTTCCTCATTCTCCCAGCCTCCTGCAGCCGTTTCTGGCCTGGAGGAGCGAAACTCAGTGGAAAGGCCAAAGCCACCCTGGGCCTCCTCTCCCGGAGAATCTCACCTTGTGCACCAGAACCGGTGCAGGAGACCTCGCTGTTGGGCTGGAACCCCCAGGACCCAGCCCAGCCCACTGAGTGTCACCAGGGAAGAAACAAGCCATGATCATTCCTGGCAGACATGGAAGAGGTTGGGGAACCTGGAGCTCCACTGGTGGAGGGTTCAGTGCAGGGGCATGGCAGTGGGGCAGAAGTCCACATACGCACATCGCACAGGTGCAAGCTCTGGGGTGACGGTGTGTATGTCTCAGAGCAGAACCCTGGCCAGGAAAGGAGGACCTGTGCCCCTGATGACTTGTTCCGCATGCTCCACCCTGAAGGCAGTGGCTAGGAGCTGTTAAGCCGAGGTCTTCTCGAGGAACCATGGGTGATTTACCACTGCACTCTCTCTGTGCCCACATGTGTCAGACAGCCATGGAGACAAGGGTCTCCTTAAGTGGTGGGACTCCCGTGGACAGGCACCGGAGTGAGGCCCTGTCTGCTGCCCCCCACGGCCACCCTTGAAGCCATTTTCCTCCTGCTCTGGACCTGAGGCCCAGACACAGGCTGAGGGTGAAGACAGAGGAAGGGGCTTCGCATGACACCGTGACACTTGCTCCCGGGAAAACAGGAAGGGGGTGAGGCCTTGTTTAGAGAAGGGACATGCAGAGGAAGCCCAGGCGGGTGGTGCGGGGCAGACCCGGCCCCTTGAAGGGGCTTTGCAGGAGGAAGCGGCTGGGGCCGGGCATGGAGAGCCACTCCCGGGATTGTTTGCCAAGGACAATTTACAGAATCCATTGTTGGCCTTTCCTCTGGGCAGTTAGGACAAAGCGGGAAGCCAGGAGTCCCAACCCTCTCGTTACTGGGTTCTCCACACCCAGCACCTTGGCTCCCCCACCCTGGGCAGCCGCTGGGCACAGACTCCAGGGCATCCAACAGTGTCTTCTCGCCCCAGCCCCAGCACTGGCCCAGTCCCCAGGCAGCTGGAAGCACTTGGGCTATGCTCGTTGACTGCGTATTTCTACAGCGGGATTCACTGTGAAATGCCCAGCAGAAAGGAGGCTTCCTTCCTAGGCCTGACAGGACACTTCTTGAAGGCTGTGGGCTGTAGTGCCTTCTGCAGGAGGAAGGAGGAAGTGAGCCTGCAGGGGTGACAGAAGTGTGACCGGACCCATCGCTGTGTAGACAAGCCCAGCCCAGATGCAGGGGCGAGCCCTGCTGCTCCCCAGAAGGACATTTCTAACCGAGCTCCTGCCTTTCCTCTCCCTTCTTCTCTTCTCTCCTTTTTTTTTCCTGTTTGTTTGTTTTTCGTTTTTTGGGCTGAGGATCGAACCCAGGGCTTCTTGCATCCTAAGCACACTCCCTCTGCTGACCTGCCTGCTGAGAACATCTCTATTGCATGCGGGTATGTGTAGCCTGAACACAAGTTGGAGCTTTGTGTGTTTTGGCACCTACACAGTCGGTCAGCGTCTACACAGTCAGTCGGTCACAGACGGGGTGTTACCCACAATCTCCCCTCCGGCGTCAGGAGACAGCCAAAGGCGGCAGGCGGATAACCCAGAGCAGCTCACACTAAATTACTTCTCGCTGCTCGATTCTCCCATTCTTCCATCCCAGTAGCCTCTCTCTGGAAACAGCAAGCTCACACTACTCCCAGTCTCTCTGACTTTGCTCTCTAAACGCCCTGCCTGCCTGCTATCAACATTTTACACTGACTAGAAAGTTTCCTCCCTCTTTGTCTGCTACTGGTAATCTTGGGGAGTGTAGCTAGGCTTGCCTCAAACCTGCAGTCATCCTCCTGCCTCAGCCTCCTAAGTGCTGGGTTTATCAGTGCCTGGCTCCATTATCCAGATTCTCCAAAGCAGAACGGCGTCTGAGGGTTGAGCAGCCCCTGCCTATCTGCTCAGCAACCTGCTCAGTCCCCGTGTCCCTAGCCAGACAACCAATACCAACCTCAGAAGCAAAGGAGGGCTCCACAGTGCCCCTGACCAGGCTTCAGGCAGGGGAAGCTGAGTGGGTGGACAGGAAACTTTAGTTCTCGTGTCCTAAAGTCACATCACCCCAACGCCCCAGCCAGCCCAACGCCTGGTGACCAAGAACAGCCCACCAGGATTCCCTTGTCCCCAGTGCACGTCCTCCTCTCCGGGGTTCCCGTGCTGTCTCATGGGCTTCGGGGTATGGATGCTCCAGGCCCACAGGAAGCCTTCCTGCCACCTTGTGTCCCCAAACCTCAAGGTGACAGTTGTGGGAGGAAGAAGGGACAGGGTGCGTGACGGAGCTGGTGGGTGGCACAGGGGCCTCGCATGCGCCAGGACCCTCTGTGTGGACAGTGGGATTCCAAGCACACGGGAGCCTGATACACAAGATGGGGTGACTGTTGCCCATCACCCTGCCCCAACTTCTGGGGAGTCCTCAGCTGCTGTAAAACGCTGTACATAGGGCCCTCCCTGGGGTCTGTGCAGTCACCGTCACTGAAGCCCCAGACTACCAGCTCACAGAAGGAGAGGCTGCTCGGCCTTACACTGGGAGGTTTGGACATCATTGGTCATCAGGCCCATGGTGGCCGCTGTGGTAGGGACAGATGTGGAACAAACCTCTCACCCAGGGCCCAGGCACCAAGGCAAGAGGAAGAGGCAGGCTGGGCCCACCACTGCCTCCCAGGCCCCAAGGGCCCTAGGAGTCCTACCTCTCAGCAGTGTTACCATGCAGACGACACCACTGGGGACACTCAAGACCACAGCACCATGCAGCTTGTAGGCCAGGAAGAGAAGCTGGAGACCAAGGCCTGGGCAGCCTGCCTGGTTGCAGGTCCTGCTGCACCCTGGATTCGAGTCCCAGACCCTGGGGCTTGCATGACCACAGGTGTGGGGCACAGGTCTTAGCTTGGTGCTGTGGAGGGTGCATTTCTCTGGGGAGAGATAAGGTCAAGATGCCGTGTCCAGGGGATGATGGGTGACGCACCCCATGCCAAGGAGGGGGCATCACAGGGCAGGCAGGGGCTCAGGCCCCTCCCACACACTGTGACCTGGTGCCACACTCTGTCCCTTAACGGCCGGGCATCATGCCAGAGATAGACCTTGCCCTAGAGTTAGCCAAGCACTGGCATCGGACAGGTGTCTCAGGTGCCACCGCCCTGGTGCCCCTTTCCCCTGTCCACTGCAGACACGGGCAGTAGAGGGTTTCTCCTCAGCCTCGTGTTGCAACCTGCCATGGCCAGTGGACATAGCTGTGGTCCAGCACCACACAGATGACCTGGGCTGCCCCATGGCAGAGCAGCTGCAGAGTGGGACTGCAAGCCCAGCCAGGGGAGGGGTACCTGCAGGGAGACCCCCGCTTTCTCAGCAGCTTCACCTCTGCAGGGTGGACTCCTGGCCCAGAGGGGCCTTTGCGGCCAGAGAGAAGCCAACCCTGCCCCCTGCTGGCCAGGCCTCTACTGTCGGGGAAGTGGCTGCTAGCTACAGCCCTGAATTCAGGCCAGACAAAGACAGCATGCTCTGTGGAGAGCAGGGGTGGCCAGCTGCACAGGTGTCCCCCTGCCTGGAACACTAAAGGGCAGCCACCAGGTGCCCAGAACATGGTAGCCACGCCAGCCAAGCCAGCCGGTTTCCTCCGCAGCAAGGCCTGCCAGCCACATCTGTCTCCGCCTCTAACCTGGAATGATCCCTGTGTTTACAAACCCCAAAGGAAAGCCTTGTGGCTCCTTCATGCCCACTGCTGCCCTTTTCCCAAAGCAGTGCTTCCCAGCCAGCACCTTCCTACCCCCTAACCCACCACACCATCCTCTTGGCGACGTGGCCTTCCAGGTGAGGACGGGCCTCAGACCTGGCCATGTAGAGGGGGCAGCACCCAGGCTGGGAAGCTGCAAGGCCAGCAGCCTGAGGACACAGAGCGGACCTAGAGATACCTCCTCCAGCCCCAGAGTTAGGATGGGTCTGCTCTGAGCTGTCCAGAGAGACTTGCAGGGGCCGGGGCCAGCGAGACCCTGGTGACCACCTCTGCACACATCAGCATTTCGTCCTCTTCTTTCAACAAGTGGAGGTAAAGTTGTGAGACCACCACTGTCTCCTAGGTGTGGGACAAGATGGGAGAACCAGAGGGCAAGCAGAGGGGATAGCAAATCCAAGGGGAGTCTCATGGCAGCTGCGGGGAGGCACCAGGTCCTGGCGTGACACAAAAGGCTCCACCAGGTAAGATGGGCCCTGGGCATGGAACTTGGTGGCATTTGAGTCTCCCAGAAAGCTCTATGAGCTAGACTTGTTTGCATTTGCTGAAAGTTATGTCAGCTTCCTGTCTACACCCCTAGAAAGCTCTGTGAGTTCCCTGTCTATACCCCAGGATCACCTGTCCAGCTTCATTAGAGGCTGGAGCCAGGTTGTGTTCCTGGTCTGATTTCTCAGGCCCGGGTGCTGATTTAATCCTGATGACTCCCATGTGCAGTAAGCTTGGGGAGCACTGCCAGGGGAACCTCAGAGGTCTTCTGACCTGGGTAGAAGAGCACCAGCAGTGGCAGCCAGCCTAGGGCAGGGTTGGGGTTGGGGCCCCTGGGACACTGAGGACCCCAAGACCCAGCTGTCCACCCCCTGCCTGGGCACTTGGGATCTGTGGACCTCTGGAGCCCAGCCAATGGCAGAGGTCCAGGAGAGTGGAGGAAATGCACCAGCTGCCCACAGCCTGAGACAGGCAAGTTCCACACTGGCCCCGCACGGCCACTGTGCTTGCCAGAGGTGGGCACTTGGCCTATGGAAACTTGTCCTTTGCTCAACAGTTGCTCTGGTGGGGGAAAAGTGGCCTCTTGTCCCCAAGCAGGGTCAGGTGGGACCCCAGCTGCCCTGGCGCCTACTGTTTTCTGCCATGCAGGCCTCCTGGGATGCTTTCTGGAGGAAGGCTGTGGAAAGAAAACACACATTGTGGAGACATCTGATAACCCGATGCTACCGGCCATCGCCCAGGCCAAGGGCACGGTGTGCTCTGGTTCCCCCTTGCTCGGCCCTTTCTTCCCACCCCCATGCTCACCCCTTTCGCACCTCTGTCCCAGCCTTTCCTGCTCCGGTCTCCCCCCATCAAACCACTCGGCCTCAGAATCTGCTTTCCACGGCGCTTACAGCTCTCTGTCCTGGTGCGGGAGGAGGAATGTTTCCCTCATCGGCACATACGCAGGCTGCCTTCCACATCCTTTGCTTGCCAGGGACAGCACCACAGGGAGGACGGGCTGTGGGCTACAGGTGACTCAAGTGAGCTCACAGCCCCACCCCACTGCAGCCCTCAAGTGTCGCCCTGGCACAGCTGTGGCCTCTGAAGCCACCAAGGCCCTCACACTTCCAGCACGTGTGTGGTCCTATCACTGAGACTAGACAGCAGCCACTGGCCACCAGCCCAAGACAAGCAATGTCAGCTGCTGCCGAGCGACAGGGAAACCCTGGACAGAGGACTATGTGACTGATCAGCTTCACAGCATGACGGACAGATAAGGTGACTTGGGCTCCTCTGGGTCCTTTTGAGAGTACAGTGGGAATGAAAACAGAACCACGTGTCCTGCAGTCACACTCTGGACCCTGTGGGCATCCGTGCAAGCAGCGCAGCTTGGATCCTGTACGGCCAGGCTTCCTGGACCATGCCTAGCTAAGTTGTGTGCTTGGCACCAGCCACTTGGGAAAAGGGTGGCTCTGTGGCATGCTCCCTTCAAGATACCAGTGTATCTGAGATACACTGAGATACCTGAGATACCAGTGTGAATCTCTCAGCGCAGTCTGCAGGAGGCGCTATCCCATTCACGTTCACTTACGATTCTCAATGTCTGCAGTGTGGAAAATGCCCCGTGTAACCTGGGGATGCCAGACGCAGTGACCCGAGTTTGGAGGGCTCACAGGCCTGACTCTGTGTCATCTCTGGGTGTGTGGACCAAAGTTGTTTTCCCAGGTATTTGTCCCAGCAATCTAAGGGTGATACGGCGGGGATGGTAAACGCAAGTGCATAGTCGCTTATTCTGTCCTCAAAACAAAACACAATTGAGTATCAGCCCTTTTAGTGACACCCAGAGGCTGTGAATGAGAGGGCCCCATCCTGACAGGGCGCTCACCATGAGGGGCTCATGGATGTGCCCAAGAGCCAGCACCACACGTACAGCAGATGGAGTGCAGCAGGCACCTCGGGACATTCAGGAGCAGGGCAGGGGTCAGAGGAGGCCACCTGGAGCTGCCAGGGACCCAGCCTGAGAGCCCTGCCTTGTGGACAGGCTGTGAGGGTGACGTATGGGAGTCCCCCAATGCCACAGGGTGTAGGCACCAGGTAGCTAGCAAAGGAAAGTCACATGGGGGAATTTAGGGTGTGGGCTAAGGTTTCAGCCCCAGGGAGGGGTCCGCCCCTTCTCCCAGGAGCAGCAAAACCCCTCAGGGCCGCTCCTGTGTGAGACAAAATGCACCCCACTTCGAGGCGCAGCACATCCATGCCGATCCTGCTAAGGGCTGGGTGCAGGAGTGTGCCTGGGCACAGAGGCAACCCCAGCGGGGAGATGAGGTGACTCATAGAATGGGGGTGACCAGGCGCCCATGTGAAATAAGGACTGGACTTAAAACAAAACAAGATGGCTTATTCTGAGGCAACCTCGAGTTCCCCTGAGCACCATGTCCCCTGACGGAGCAATGTGAGCTTTGGAGCTGCTGAACATGGATGCGTGTACATCATCCACACCGGGCCACCAAGGAGGCCAGTGACAGCAAAGTAGAAAGTCTCCACTGGGACCTCCCGGCATCCATACTGAGTGGTTCAGTCCAAGATGTCACCTAAGAACCACGGGAGAGCAGGTCAGGAACAGACACTCAAAGCACACAGCTGCTAAAGGGATGCAGGTCACCCGAGATAGCCCTGTGACAACCCTCTCCACAGTGGCCTGTCCTGGGCAGCCAAGGCCAGGCAGTCGGCAAGGTCTTCTCCACAAAGTCAGCATCAGTGGGTGGGCAGCAGAGCCTGATGCCAGGCAAAGCTCCAGGAAATGGTAAATCTCATATACTGGGAGCACAGCCCCTGCTTGACCACACTTCCAGAAGCCACCAGCATGGGCAGTTTGGCCTCCTCGGCCCGGGAGGAGCCCTAGGGGCAGAATACCCACCCAGGGCCATGGAGGGCAGGGGACACCCTGCTTCAGCAAGAAGGGGCTGGCAGGAAATCCATGCTCGGCCACTCACGTATGTTGTGCTAGGCCTGTGCTCTCCTGCTTCTCCTCTGGAGATTTTTCTGCTTTAGGAAACACTAATCAAGATGCGGAGCAGAAAACCTCCGCCGTGAGTAGAATAACAGCTTCTCCCACCAAAGACGAAGTCTGAGGGATCTTGACACTGTGACTGTGAGAGCACGCCAACACAATTCATTAAGCCAGTCACCCCCTAGAAGGTCCATCGCCATCCACAGAATCTCACAAAGATCAGAGGCAGCTTGAAGGAGGTTTGGTTTGGGGTCTGCATTCTGGGCTTGCTGAATCCTGTGACTGTTCTTCACTACCCCATACTAGCAGCCTTGGCTGGGGACCTGGCCACTGCATGTCAGCCCTTCCCTACCTTCCACAGCTCATCAGGGTGGAGGTCCTGAGGAAACTAACTTCTATCTGAGGGTAGGAAGGGGCATCCCCACTGGCAGGGGCTTCCCTGTGGAAGTGCTGATCTTCGGACCACTGGGCAGGGTACAGAGAAGAGGCACTTGTGACCACTGAGAACCTGCTTGGATTTCTTCAGCTGGGGTCATACTGAAGATGGGGATACTGCTGGGTCAGTCAGCAGCAACCTGGACATCTGGGGGTGAACCCCAATCAGTCACATAAGGTGGCACATCTGCAGAGCCCCCAGGAAGGAGAAGGAGGCGGAAGGGAGATGTGCTCCAGGCTGGACCCCTGGATCAGACCCAGGCAGGCACGGGGGCACGGATGGGCTGTCTGACCTCAGGAGCTGGTAACAGTGCACTGGTGAGCCGGGTGCATGGAGGCAGTGTCAGGAAGCACCATAGCCAGTGTAGACACCTGATTTGGAGGAGCCGCGGAGTTGGGGGTTCCTGTGAGCCCCACCTTGCCAGTCATTGGTGGGTCTGCTTCTGGAGAGAAGTTAGCTGACCCTGGACACAGGCCAGTTGAGGCACTGGGGTCAGCCCCAGTGGGTGAGGGTGAAGAACATGGGGCCCCTGTGCATGGAACATGAAGGTCAGCGGCTGCTCCCCACACTCACAGGGAGGGCTGCTCTGCCTTGGCCTCAAGTGGCCCAGGACCCCCAAAGGACAGCCACACTCCCACCACCTGCATCTCTGACCCCCAACCCCAGCTCTGTCACAGTCATGACTCAGCTGTCCAGGCTCACATGTGACCCACATGTTCATCTGTGCTCAGCTAACCTGGGCAGATACCCCAGTAGCTGATAGTGATGGAACATGTCCTGCCTTCATTTTACTTTGCAGTTAAGCTTGTCAACTCCATGGAAATATTATTAACATACAGTAGAAGATACCATTGTATGGACAACTCAGTGAGTTTTGACAAACTTGCACGCTGGTGTAACCCCACCCCAATTAAGAGACAGAATATATGCATATAGCAAAACTTCACATGGACAGTGTTTATGCTTTATGTGTCAGTTAAAGTAAAACAAGTTGTTAAAAAGAAAGATACGCAATATTCCCCTCACACAAAAGCTCCCTCACACCATGTCCTGCTGCCCAAATCGCTGGTGTGGTTCTCTTGCCCATGTGTGAGTCCTGCCTTGGGCAGAGCGGGCCGAGCAGCTGCACTAAAGGCGCTGGCAACACTCAGAGCTGTGAGCCCTGGAGGGGTCCGGGGCAGAGCTGCAGAGCACCCCTCACAGTGCAGGTCCGCCATGACCACAGAGGTCCAGAGTCTGCCCCAGGGCCGAGAGGCTGCTGGAACATCCCAAAGACCTGCCAGCAGCTGGCCTTCACTCCTGTCTTCCTTGCTCCTTGCCCTATTATGATTTTCCCATTAGCCCTCTGCCTCAAGAGCCTTCCTCCTTGAGTCCCCAAAGTCCAGTTGTCTGTGCCCAAGCTCCAGGACTCTGTTCCTGTCCTTGAAGCCTCCAGTGGCACAGCCCCACATAGCAGTCCACTCCTGGCCTGCCCAGATGGCCACACAGGGATGCAGGCAGAAGGAGACCTCTGGGGACCACAGCAGGAGCTGCCAGCACCTGGCCAAAGACATCCTGTAATCTGCTTCCAGGGACCACCTGTAGGGGCCACATCCAGGCCCCGCACAATATGTGCTACTGTCATAGATCCCCTGGTGCCAAACACTCAGTTGTTCTCAGTTATTACCCTGTGAGCTACACCTCGGGGACCATGCTGTATACAAACGGTGTTATTTTATTAGGGTGAATTCCCTTACCTAGTCCATGCCCCATCTTGTGTGGCAGGATTTCATTGTATCTTCACAGTAATAGGATGAATGTCCATCTGACAGATGTGGAAACTGAGGCAGTGTAGACAGCCCTGATGAAGCAGCTGGAGTTCACACCCACATCTCACCAGAGAAGGGTCAGGGTCTAAGTTGAGCCTGGACGGGTGCGGTGCAGGCAAGGTGTGCTCAGCCAGGAGGACACTCCACGCAACACAGGGTCTCCACCCTCAGACTGCACAGGAGCTCCCTCTTCTGCTGACGGTGTCATTCAGTCCTCTCATCTCCCTGTGAGGGACCCAGAGCCAGGGGGCCAAGTCTCTATCCCTTCCATTCCAGGTGCCAGAGTTGGGACTGTGGCCCACAGGGAGGAGGGGCGGGGCCTGGTGCCCACAGCAAGCATCAGCAGAGGGAGCCCACTCCTTATGTCCACATCAGTGGCCCTTGAGGTGGTTCAGCCAGGGGGCTGGGGACTCCAGGCCCCACATGCCAGACCTGGGGAGGCTGAGGCAGTAGTCCTGATGACCTGGGGACCCAAAAGGTATGGTCACCCTGCTGCTGACAGCCATCATCAGGACCAGACAATGACAGAAAAGTGCCGGAGAGAGGCCCAAAGTCTCTGAGAAGCACATTCCTGAGACTCGGTGTCAAGGTCACTTGGGTTGGGTGTGGAGTTGACTGCTGTACCCAGATTGTCCAATAAGTGACCTGGAGCACTGAGAAGGAAAGATCAAAGAGGAGATGCTGGTGCTCTCCAGCCGCCCCCACCCTCTGCCTCTGCTGTAAGCAGCTCCTTCCTTAGCAACAGGGCACAGCCGCCCACAGTTAGGGTTTATTTTCCTGAAGCAGTGTTGGAGACGTGGGGGAGAGCAGACTGCCCAAGACGCCAGGCACTGAGCAGGGAGTGGAGCCTTGGCTTCCCCTTCCTCTCCCTTCCAGGAAACAATGGCAGGAGCCAGTTGCTTATCTCAGCAACCTGGGCATCTGGATCCTGGGGGCTGCAAGTCTCTTGGTTAGCTCTGCCCTGCTGTCCTCCCTGGCTCCCAGGCTCCCAGATGCCACCAGGCTCCCAGACACCTAGGCCAGTCACCATCCCTGGCAATAGCGGCAAAAAACCACCCTGTCTTCGACTTACAGGAAGCGTGGCCTTTAGAAAGGCCTGGCGTGAGCACAAGGCTGCAGGCCTGCGGTGACTTCTCCCCGGCCTGAGGGTCTGCTGTTGATGGGAAGTGGCGTTGGGTGTGCACGCTGGGGAGACCAAGGGCTTCAGCAGGAGCTATTGCAAGGCTCCCTCCCTCCCTTTGGGCCTCTCTCCGGCACTTTTCTGTCATCTTCCTAGCATCCAGCGCTGAACAAGCGTCCTCCGAGTTTTCACCTGGAAGTGGAGCTCAGTGTCCCCACGTCTCAGGCAATGTGACAGCCAGGAGAATCTCTGAGCAAGCCTGCGAGACGCGGATCCTGACGCCTCTTGTGCACCTAGGCTGACTGGGGACCCGCAGCCTGAGCACGCTGTGACTTGGTGATGCTGAGGGTAGGTAACCTGGACCAGCAGGACAGGGAGGGGACCCTGCACTAGCCAGGGACAAGGGTGAGAGGTGGCAAGACAGAGGGACCCAAGGGAGCTAAACTGAGTGAGGCTGACTATGCCCACACAGCAGGGACTGGGATGACCCCAAGGTCACCCACTTGGACCATCCATGCCCTCCCACACCTGAGCTGCCCCTGCCCTCAAACTCTGACCCTCTTGTGTCATGGTGCAGGCTGTGTGTCCTGCCTAGAGTGTCTTCTCCCCTCCCACATCCTCCTGTGCCCCAGGAAACTCCTATTCATCCCTCAGCACCCAGCTCTGCCAGGAAGGCTCTCCCAGCACCATCCCCACTGCTGGGCAGTTTTATGCTATGGCTACTCTTGGCTTGGGCCATTGTGGATGGTGATGATGTGCCCAGCCCTCCCAGGAGAGAGATTAATTCCACATGGAGCACGCATCACAGCAGGGCAAGAGCAGGAGGAGGCTGCTGGAACCTGATTTGCTACCGAGAACACAGCAAGCACAGGCTCCACGCCACCCTGGCAGCAAGAAGAGCAAGTACTGGGTACGAGGGACACTCTGGGGACTCAGGGAACAGAGACCGCCCACAGCCAGAGCCACCCTCAGAGAGGACGGGCTGGCCCAGAGGAGGAGATGCTCCAGCCTGCAAACGCCACCTGTCCCTTTCTGGATAAACCAAGCATGGTGTCTAGACATTGGCTACTGCCTGGTCACAGCCTTGTGTGAGCTCAGCCAGGTCACTGTGAAGTCAAAGCACACACACAGGGCTCTCGGTGACCCTCTTGACCACCTGGCCGTGTCCTCAATCTCTGTCCAAACCCTGGACCACACAGGGAACCTCAGCTCTGTGGCCAAGCAGGTGGAGGCCGGAGGCCCAGTGGCCCCAGCCCTTCCTGTGGACTGAGGACAGCTCGTGGCTCCTGAGAGCAGCTGCCCTGCAGAGAGTGAGCAGCAGCTGTGCCCATGGGCAGACGGAGGCCTTCATGCAGGGCTGGCGAGGCCTGTGTGTGTTGGAGGTCAGGGAAGGGACTGAGGTCAGGTCAGCCTGAGCTTTCCTTTGCACTTTGTCCTCCCTCCTGCTTCTCGGTGGCTGAGTCCAGCCCACTCCCGCCTTTACAATTCCACCAATGCTTTCACACCCACTGTCTGTAACAGAATTCAGGAGACAGTGATGGGGGCCTCATCCACAGAGCTCACTCAGCAGTGGGGCAGGGAGACATAAGCCATACTCAAAGCACACCACACTACACAGAGGGCAGCAAAGTGCTGCAGAGAAAACGGTGCACCTGCGAGCACCCATCCCTGCCCCACCTATGCCCTGCACTGTCTCCTTTATTCCCCGAGGGGATGTGCCCCACACGTGCCTCCTTCACACCCCTGGGAATGGAAAGTTAAGCCAGCTACTCGAGCACAAAGCATCTCACTTCAAAAGTGTCTCACCACCTTCTCGGCCTCTGTGTCCATCAACAGATGATTGGATGGAGAAAACGCTGGAATTTGTAAGAGTAGAGAACTACTCTCCCATAAAGAAGGATAAAAGAGTCATTTATAGGAAAAAGGATGCACCTTCAAAGACCATAATGTTAACTGAAATGAATCACACAGGAGCTTAAATATCCCATGGTTTTTCTTATATGAGAAACTGAAAGTATACACAAATGGAAGAGCAAAATAAAACATAGACAACAGATTTTTTGCAAATGAGAAAGGGACCAAGAGATGGAGGGGAGGGAGAAAAAGGATGGGAAGGGGCAGGAAAAGAAATAAGAGGCGTCACATACATGCACCAACTGCCCCCAAGGAAAGCGCTCGATACCTACAGCAGACCTGTACAATAAAAAAACACATCTCTACCATAAACAACCCAGGCAGTTGAACTGTTTACAGTGCTGGAGTGTTTGCTGAGGATAAACATCATAATATTTTTCACATTTGAGCTGGAAAGATGGCTGTCTGATTCCTGTTTTTCACTCGGTACCCCGCAAGTCAGGTTTTGTTGTTGTTGTTGTAACAAAACACTGGATTCCTCCAGCTCTGCGATGTTTAACTAATCTAACAGAGATTGGCGGGAGCAACTGGACACAGGCATAACTGGGCTCCTAACCAGTTTCTATTAACAGACTAATTAGTGGGTTTTGCTGGCTTCAGGAAGCATGGCCCCGAGAGGGTGTGCAAATCAGGGCTCTGGGTCGTGGAGAACTAATAATAGCCTGTTTGTCCGACCGTGCTGCTGAGCCCTGACACACAGGTCTGCTGATGGCTGCATTGTTCAGCACTCGGAAAAATATTTTTGTTTTGAGACTTGCAGAGCTGTTATTGCTCTGAGGGCAATGTTAATAGAAACGGGCTCTTTTCCCTCCATTCCCAAATGGTCCTTGTGGAAAATCCAGGAGAATCAAACAATAAAATAAGGTTCTGGCCTCTCTCCTGCTGGTGGCTCTAAGATTCTGGCCCTCAACTTTGCCCCTGGACCACAGTGCCCATCGGGAACACAGCTGGGGCCCAGGCATGCGCTCACTGGCAGCTGTCTGTAGCAGGAAGAAGCATGTAAAAGCAGGGTTCGGCTTGAGGTGTGAGGTGAGTGTGGGCTCCCATGCGGCTCTCTTGAACCAGACCCCCTGGGATCACTGCACGACCTCCAGGACCTGTACTGCCTGATATGAGGGGGGACACTGATGCTGTGTGGTAGTTTAGAGAATCTGTCTACTCCAGGATGCAGATAATTTCTGTCCTAGAGGAAAAATATCTCAAATGTAAGATTTATTGTCCTGCAGGATGTTAACTAACCTGTGCTGTCTCTGTCCTGAAGCTCATTTCCACATGGGGAAATGTGGAATTTCCACCATTCCTTTGCTTTTCAAGTCAGAGTCTGCAGCGTCTGAGCTCCTTATTGGTGCGCTCACTCCAGTATGTGGTTCCTGCTGTCTGGTGCCAGTCTTGCTCTTAGCGTTTTTGCATATGTGTGAGTTTTGGGTCCAACCAGGGCGGAAGCAGGTGCTGAGTCCAGCACTGTCCACAGTTGTCTCATTTTGAAGTGGAGGATGCTTGAAAAAGGGGTTCAGAACCTGAGCACACATTAGATTCCCAGAGAGTACATTGACCCTCATCTAGCTGGGCTGCCCCAAACTCAGTGGACCCCAGGATGCCTGTGGATGTATGTTCCAGCTGTGCTGATGATGCCAGTGGAGGAGGTCCTCAGTCTCTGACTAGTGAGAGGACCACCATGGTGCATCGTGTGTGGGGTATGTACAGAATGAGGGTTTGTGTCCTGACCTGGGGCTGTGGAGCTCATCCTCATGCATGGGTTGAGTGCTGTTATAAAAGGGACCCCAGGCAGCATCAGTCTCCACAGCATGGGGATGCGGTGAGAACACAGCCAACTGCTGGCCAGGAAGAGCCCTCAGCAGACATCAGTTCTGCCAGCATTGATCTTGGACTTCCTGGACTCCAGAACCATGAGAAGCAAGTGTTTGTCATTAATGCCACCTGGTCAGTGGTCATTTGTCATGTCAGCCTGGCTATGAATGGGGTTAGTACCAGGAGTCAAGAGTGAGGCAGGAGATTAGGGCATGACTGAGAGGCTGGACAACCAGGGGTGACCCATCAATCACAGAGAGTTGGCCAATTATGGCAGAGATACAGCATCAAAGACAGCAGCCACTGACATCACCACCACTGCCCCCTTGCTGCCGTGGCCCAGCCTGCGTGCAGGGTGTATCTTCTCTTCAAAGCACTTCCTCTTTCTCCTTCTTCTTTTTGTCTTTTTGAGACAAGGTCTTTCTATGCAGTTCAGGCTGGCCTTGAGTTCACTTTGTAGCTCAGGCTGATCTCAAACTCACAGTGATCTTCCTGCCTCAGCCTCCAGGGTGCTGGGATTACAGGTGTGCACCACCACACCCGCTTTCTTCTCCTCCTCCTCCTCCTCCTCCTCCTTCTTCTCCTTCTCCTTTTGTTTACTTTTAAAGAAATGTTAAATTTTCACATTCAGCAGTTATTTCATGCCATCCTCTGAACAGAACAGCAAGAGTTTAGAAAGGACCACTGGCCACCGCTCTGCCCAGTAGCAGAAGTACTGGGAAAACACAACTGCGGGAGCGGCTGGAACTGGGGGTGGAAAGTGCTTGGGGGGTGTGGAGGTGCATGCTGGGAGGAGCTGGGCTAAGGGGTTAAATGGCGTTGAGGATTCTATGAGGAGTAAGAAGAGAGGGCCACAGGAAGGCCTCAGTCTGCACCAAGAATGCCCAAGTAACCATGAGCAGATAGGCAGCAGTGGTCTGGATGATGCAGACCCCTCAGGTGAATCTCAGATGGAAAGGAGGAAGTGCATCTGGAAACTGAGACAGATATCCTCGACCCAAAGTGGCAGAGAACCTGCTGGAGCTGTGTTTCAGAATGCTTCCTGGGAAGTGGGTTTGTGATGATGATGAACCTGGGGCTTTAGCTGATGAGATTTCTGAGACAAGTGTCAGGAAAATGACGTGGTTCCTGCTGACTGCTGATAGCAAGAAGGAAAGGATGGCTTGAGTGCAGAATTATTAAGCAAAAAAAAGGAACTAAAACCTCAAACTCTGGAAAGTTCTCATTCTATCCATACTGGAAAAAATGAGAAAGTAGAACTATAAGCAAATATTAAGAGCATGGCCCGGTGCCTCTTGGCAGAGAGATTAGCAGAGATGTGAACCTCAGAACTGACGGGCTACGCCCTCATCTGGGCAAGGGGATGAAGGGCAGAGAGTAGCTCTCTGACCTCTTGGTTCCACAGGACAAGACCTCAGAGCTCTCAGAGCATTCTCTTCTTCTAGACAAGCAGAGACTGACCTTCAAGGAGACTTGGAGGTCATCAGGGCATCCTCCTTGCAACAGCGAGGCCACTGACTTTCAGTAAGCCAAGCAGCCTCTGCCCCAACCCGTGGGCTGCTTTCCTGCTTGGCAAAGCCCTGCAGCCAGGACCAAGGCCCTGGGTCTGGAGGCAAAGTGAGGGTCATTCTGCAGCCCTAAGGTCTTACGAGACACACCTGGAAGTGCTGGACCCTCTTTCCTCCTTCCCATAGTCCTTCTGTCAGTCCCACCACTGCATGTGGAAAGCACTTAACTTGTTTGGGTCTACAGCTTCACAGATGGAGAGAGGAATTCAGTCTTGAGACAAATCCTGCCTTGCATGTCACCCCTAGCTGATCTAGATCATGTTTAGGTGAGACTCTGGCTTTTAGGGTTTAGGACTGATCCTGGAATGAGTTGCAGTGGAGGGTAATGGGGTGAAATGAACGTGTGCTTTCCACGCGAGAACTTAAAAGGGGTGAGAGCAGGAGTGGATAGAGATGGACTGAAAGTCTGGGCTTCTCTACATTCCTATGTTCAAACCCTAACCCTGTCTTAGTCACTTTCCTCTTCACTGAGACACAACACCTGACACCCACAACTTAAAGGTAGAGAGGTTTACTCTGGCTCAGTTTCAGAGGCCTCGGTCCATGCATGGTCAGCGGCTCCACAGCAGAAACAGCTGCTTGCTGCATTCAGACCAGGAAGCAGAGAGGACAGGGAGGTGGGAAACACACCCTTCCAGGGCACCCCGCCTCCCAGTAGCACATCCCGCTGTAAGTGCACCCATGGGGTAATCCACCAGTGAGGATAAGGTCCCCGTGATCCAATCACTTTCCAAAAGCCCCGCCTCTGAATGTGTGCTTGGGTGGCATTCTAGAACTTGACCACAACACCCTTGAGTGTGATAGTATTAGGATGTGAGTCTTTGGAGAAGTGATTAGGCCAGAAGATGGAATCTATATGAGTGGAATTAGGGCCATCACCCTACAAAAGAGAACCAGAGAGCTCCCTGCCATTCTGTTCCAGGGTACAATGTCCAGAGATGCCTGGATCACGTAGGCTCTAGCCACGGTGCTGGATGGCTCACTGATGAGTGGCTGCTGAATGGGCAGTGAAGAGTGGGCCCTAGCTGGAGGGAGTAGGTCCCTGAGGAGGAGGCATGCCTATGAGGGGTGCTCTCTGGGGTCCCTTTCGCAGAGTAATGGCACACTTTGAAGGCTGTATCTTGTCCCAGCGCCTTCCTCTCTCTCTGGCTCCTTCCCTCTCTGCTGCCTGGCTTTCCAACATTTCCTTCCACTGTGCTGTCTCCGCCTCGCCACAGGCCTGAAAGCAATAGAGCTGGCTGGCCGTGGACCGAAACCTCTGAGCTGGAAGCCAAAACAAACCCTTCCTCTTTTAAGCTGTTTCTCTCAAGGACTTGGTCACAGCTGTGAGGAGCTGAGTACCACAGAGGACAGAGCAAGAAGGTGGCTCTCTGAAAACCAGGAAGTGGTCCAGGCCCAAGACTGAACCTGCTTGACTATGGGATGCCCCACCTCGGAACTACAGAAGTGACCACTGCCACAGCACCCAGACTTCAGTGGTTCATCACTGCATCCTGAACTGACTGTGGAATCATCTCCCTGTGGCTTAACCAAAGTAATGAATGTAAACTCCCAGCATCTGGTCAATAGAAAGGACAGTGGCCATGGGGGGTGTGGTCTCAGGGCTCTGAAAGAGCGGAGGGGAAACAGCGTGCAGGAGGAGACAGTGCTGAATGACACAGTGCCTGGAACGCAGCCCACAGCCCGCCCAGAGGCCCTTAGCCTTCTTTTCATTCCAAGACCTGTCCAATCACTTCCAGTGGTCTCGGCCTCCCTAATATGATTATGACCCTTCCTTTACCCTCAGAGATCTTTACAAACAGATTACAGTGCCGTCCCTCCAGCTGAAGGCCCCTGAGGCTTTTCCTCCTGCATGAATGGTGAACTGTAGCCTCTCCTCCATGACCTCCAAGACTTCCTGTCATCTCACCCCTGCTGCCTTCTGCAGCCCCCTCTCCCTCCGTCCTTCTCTGCCCTCCCTGAACCCCAAGGTCATCCAGACCTTGGCTTGGCTCAGGCTGTCCAGAGATGCCCCTACCCTGCCTCTTTCCTTTTCTGTCTCAACCACCACCTGTAGACCTTTCTGGAGGACTCTTACACAGCCTGCAAAACCCCACTCTAGGAGATGGCAAGCCTGAGGTCCCAGCTCAGGGCAGTGATGTGAGGGACTCTGAGGTAAACAAACCCACCCCTCAGTCAGCAGCCTGGGGAAGCAACCTGTTGTCATCCATACCTGCTCTCCAGGCGGGGCTTGCCTTGGTCCCTGTCACTCCAGGACTGAGGAACACAAAGCCATAAGAGCAGGGCCTCAAGGGGAGTCCACACTGCCTGTGGCCCACTGCCCACTGCACCCCAGCTGGTGGTGAGGAATAAGGGAGCTGCTCACTGCCAGACCCACCCCAGGCTCGGAGCTTGGATAAGAGAGGCTTTTTGATCATCCCATCACCTCAATTTTCCAGCTAAAGTCTCAGGCCTCTCTAGGACACATGGCTCCCGTAAAAAAGTCCTGCCCTAGAGACACTCAGAGCAAATGTAGGTTTGTGTCCAGCCAGTGATGCTCGACCTGGGCCACTGCAGAGGCGACAGAAGGTCCCCATCTTCAAACCCAAGACTCCAGTGAAGGTGTCAGAAACACACTTGCAGTGCCCGCCATCCCTGCTGGTACCAGCCCTGACCACTGCAGCCCCAGAAGGCTCATCCCAGACCTGCCCACCTCACTGCCACAGCTCACCTGACCCTGACTGAGCGGCAGGTCCTGCATGTCACTCACGGTGACGCAAGCCCTGGCAGCCTTGCAGCCCTGGGCTGGGGTGCAGTGGACATGGGAACACAGAGGCTGAAGGACATGGCCCTGCCCTCCCACTCCCTCCAGGCCCCACCTGCCCCCAGCTGGTGGCTCCTGGCGTCACACACCCACCGGGAGGAGGAGAAGGCTCCAGGGCTACCCCTTCTCCCCAACCCAGCTGAAGGTCCAGTCCCTGACCCTGAAGCGGTGACAAAGGTGCCCGGTGCACAGGGCCCTGCCAGCTATTCGGGGGCACAGAGGCCTCTGTGGGGACAGCTCTTCCTCATGCCCACACGAGGACCTGGAGGGACACAGCGGAGGTGAGGACAGAGGCACAGGATGTCGGTTTCCACACTGCTTGGCAGACACCAGGGAGCCCAGGATTGTACAGAGCCCGGCCCGGGTAGCTCAGTGACTGAGTCTCAGGTGCCAGCCTAGGTTGAAGCCAGGCTGTGACAGGGCTCAGACCTAGCAATGGGCCAGGGTGACCAGGGCCAGTTTCTCATCCTGACGAGTGTGCTGGGGGCGGGGCGGGCACAGTCCTTGTCCCAGAAGGGCTCTGTTTTCATGCTCAGGTTGCCAGAACTCCTCGGTCAGCGTCTGAGGACCAAAGGGCAGGCTACCCAGTCGAGAGAGCCGGGGCTTGGAGCAGCGACCAGGCTGTGGGTTGGCCTACCTGGCCTGGGTGAGATCCTGAAGAGCTCCGCTGGACTCACGCCTGGTCACGGGGAGAATTGCGCTGCTGAGGCTGCCCTCCCACAGGGAGCTCACAACCAGCCTGGTTACTGCCCCATCAGCACCCAAAGCCTTCCTTGGGGCACAGACACATCAAGGGTGAGACAGAGGCTGGCCTGAATCCAAACAGGCTGCTGGTGAGAAGGCTCAGTGGCTGATGGGCCCCAAATGTCACACTGAGGGGCCCTTGCAGGCAGCCTACCTTCTCTCAGCCTACCCTGCTCACGCCTGCACCACCAAGGCTGGCAAGGGCCCTGACCTGGTGACCCAGAGCAGGGTGGGAAGAGCCCAGTAGCTCACAGGGGCAGACGCTGCTCTCTAAGCCCCACATAAATGGCTGGGAGGCCGGGTGCTGGGAAGTTCCGGGAACTATCATTCTGTAGACTCAGCACTTTCACCTGCGAGCAGTTTTGATTCGCACTGGGAAGTGACTCACTTTCCTCCAGGGCCTGCAGTCTCAGCTAGCAAGAGAAACTTGCCAAGACCACAGAGCCAGCCAGCGGCACTGTGACTCATACCACCGGCGTAAGGGCAGGTCTTGCTGAGACACCGGGGAGGAGTTCCAGGGTGAGGACCCCTTCATGGTCCCACCCAAGGGTCCTCTGTGCCCTGGAGGGAAACATCAATGCTTGCGCCAAAGACTAAGGTTCAGGTGGCTCCAAACTTCTCCACAGCCAGCCTGGAGGCTACAACACATAAAGCAGTGTCTTCCCAACTGCAGAAATAAATCATTTCTACCCAGCATGCTGTACCCACTCTCACTCTTTGTGGGCTGTGTAACACATGGTCTTCCACTGAGAATTTATAGGAGGTAGAAATGTATTTGCCACTGTCTGGTGCTAGGAGCACAAGATGGAGGCACCTACAGATTCAGCAAAGGTGACAGCCACCTCCTGGCCTGTCCTGACTGGAAAGGGGAGTGAGCCCCTCGGCTGCTCCCTAAGGGCAGGGATCTCATTCATGGGGGCAAGGCCCCAGGACCTACTCCTGCTGCCATTGCACTGGAAATTTGTTTCAACGTATGAACTGGGGGACAAACACTCAGACCATAGTACAAACCAATCATGAAGCAAGAGGGGAGACTAAAGAATTTTCAAATGTGTAAGATCTCAGACATTTCCCTCCTTCTCAAGAAGCAACTGGAGTTTGTGCTCTGTCACACTGAGGTAAAAGAATGAGGAGACGTGGAACTCAAGAATAGAAGGACTTAGTACCAGAGGTGGGGCCCTGAGGAAACCCCATGTAGGGGTCCGGATGGCAGCAGGTCTAGACCTGGAGGGGTAGAAGAGGCTCCATCAAGAGGCAGAAACTGCAGAAGTATCATTGGAAACTGTTGGAGAGGTCCAGAGCACAGCACTGACTGTATTTGAAAAATTAAAAAAAAAAATTATGAACTCCAGGGAAAACAGAAAGTCACATTGGGGAAAAACAATCATGGTGCAGGACCAAACTCAGCTGTCAGTATTGGTGATGCAGCCACAAAATACAAATTCTGAGTAGGGCAGTCACCTAAACCATCAGGGGCTGCACAGTGAGGAAGAAATGGCTGTGTGGGCCTTCGTGTGGATGCGCAGGCCAGTTTTGGAGGCAAGGGACATGCTTAGGCAAGAGCACTGGGTTACTAGCAGGCCTGGACCAACTCAGGCTCACCTGAGACTGTGCTCACACAGTGTGATGTGCTGGGGCCCACAGAGATAAGGTAAAGGGGTCCTCCATCTCTTGTGCTGCCCAAGGTGAAGCTCTGTGCTGGCTACAGCCTGGAACCTGTGACACCAGGAAGGTTGTGGCCTCTGTCCTGGTGCCCCACTCACTGTGGCTCTTACCTGTACGGCTGCACCTGTCCCTCTGGGGAGGAAGCTAGAGACTCCTGGTGGGTTATCAGGTTAATAATATCCCTCAGTAATTGCAGGATGATCAGGTCTGCAATCTCCTGAAAAAGTGTATTGCAAAGGCTAAATAAAGAGGCAAATGAAATTATTTCAGGGCACCAGGAGGATCAAAGCCCTCTCACAGAATTCAAGATTCTTTCAGGGATAAGCCCAAGACCTTCTCTGACTAGCCTATATTTTTTTAGTTATCAGAAAGGAGGGAAGTACTCAAAAAGGGTGGAACCACTCAAGCACTTCTTCAAGTAAGGTATTAAATTAATCCATCCAGGAGTGAGATGCCTGAGGCTAGTCTTTATCTATCTAAGGTTGGATCCAGAGATCTTGTCTTATCCTTTAAGGCGATCCAGCTTTATCCCCCATTATAGGCCTTAGTAGGGAACAGTGACTCACAGAGTTTCACTTACTGTGAGTCCACTGCCCATCTCCAGACAAGTAGCCTAGGCCTTGGACAGACTCACAAGTAAACATCAAAAGCCAGTTGGTTAATTTAAGTCCTGCTCAGGGCTGCTTCATAGTGGTCTCCATCAGTGGGTGACCATGGGGCCCCTGCCTTCCTGACTTGCATCCTGGGAGGAGGCCTAGGGGCTGGGGACTGAGTGCCAGCTCTACCTTCCCCACAGCTTTCTTGTAAAGCATCAAGGCTAGCTCCTGTCTGCATGAAGACAGCAGGCCACATCACATCTAAGGCTGGAGCACAGACAATTGAGAGAAATGCAGACTCACTCAGCATGCGGAACAGGCCCAACAAGAGGAAGGAGGGCCCCCAGGGACCACACACACACACACACACACACACACACACACACACACACACACCCTGCAGAGGAAGGCAGCTTTTAACCAAAGTGCACAGGTGAATTTGATTACGGCAATCATATATACACTCTCTGTGGGACTGCAGGGCCTGTGAGCAGAGTGAGAGTCCATGCTCTGCGCTTCCTCCACTGTCTGGGGACAACGAGGTTCCTGAGAGGGGTGTAAGGACACACACCTTGTCAGGTAGACTGACAGGAACCCCAAGACCTGAGACCCAGGACAACATCATGTCCCAGGTGCACAGGCACACACACACCCTTGGAAGGCAGAGTAATTGGCAAGACCAGTGATGTGGAACTGTCTGATTGTCTTGGTTACTTTTCTCTCGTTGCTGAGACAAAATACCCAATGGCCAAAATTAAGGAAGGAAAGCTTTATTTAGCTTGCAGTTTGTGGAGGTTTTAGTCCGTACTTGACTGGCTCTGAGGCAGAGTGGCACATGGCAGATGGCAAATGTTCATGGCAGCAGAAGATAGCAAAGCAACAAAAGTAAAAGCGGGGAGTGGCAAAGAGAGCAAGCCTCTTTCCATCCTTTATATTGTAAGCAGGTTACCCCCATCAAGGGGGTGGTGTAGCACTCACATAATCTCCATGCCCTTCTCTTGTACAGGCTCAGGATGAATACAAAGTAAACATCCTGGCTCCCTGCTGAATCACATAGTTAACCTTTTAAACTTCTCAAATTGACACAATGAACAACATCCCAGAAGGGTAAGGGCATGTCCTTTTCACCCCAAGATGCAGAACTGCTGAGTCACATAGGCAATCCTCTCGACTCCCCAAGTTGACACAATGTATCAACTATAACACTGATGCAGCAGCAAGGAGCCAGCGGGTGAACTCCAGAGAACTCCACCAGCAGAAGTCCAGTGCCAGGCTGCACAATCACAGGCCAAGATCAGCTCCATACCCAACACATTTCTGGGGTTAAATATGGTCACTATCATAGAACTGTAAATACTGGAAGTATTTTACCACTTTCATCTTCCCTTGTTAGTCTGATTGGATATCCCTCTCCTGTCTAATTGGTTGTCATCTTGTTTTCTTCTGTATTTGGTAGTTATTTTTGTATTTGGGTTTTTTTTTTCTTTTTCTATTTCTCTCTCCTCTCTTTCTCTCTTCTCCTTTTTCATTCTTTTTTTCCTTCTGTTCATTTTCATTCCCTTTCTCTTTTTCCTTTCTTTTTTTCAATGTGTAGGTTTCTTACCTTTTTTTCATTCTCTTCTATAGACTCACTTTCTTCCCTCAGCTACTTCTTGAATTTAAACTTTCAAGTGAACAAACATTGTCTCTGCCCTTTCTGACTACTCCTTTACATTCTATTTTATACTCTCCTTCCTGTGTCCTCCAGGTTCCCAAAACTTGGGTGATCATCCTTTAATTTCCAGCCCTGACTCTATTATAATTGACATCATCCCTCACTTTAGCCTATCCCCTAACCATCTTAAACCCCCTGCTCCCAACAGAAGGGTAAAATCACTTGTCTAAGGGGAAAACAACTGCATACAAATACATAGTATATGTTTGATTTTGTTACATATTTTAGAGTTTACTCCCATGGGCAGAGGTAACAGGTTAATGGTTAACATAGTTTATCAGTAATTAAGCTGCAACTGCAACTATTGTTATTACTAATTGTACTACTTTAGCCAGGATGTCATACATGTTATAAACAGTTTTTCTCCTCTGTATGATAACACTGTGACTATATGAGATCATAATCACAACCCAATACCACAGGTTTAGGAGCTGAGGCAAATAGTTACCTTGCATCCTTTACAAATTAGGAAACTAGGGCCTTGGTATAGCTATAAGAAACCACCTACATCTAGAAGACATCCCTCAATAACAGACAACTTCTAGGGAAACCTCAATACTAGTGATAAAACTATATATCATAAGAAACTGGCAAGTATCAACACAGAAAACAAAATAAAAAGAGAAAATAGAAAATTACAAGATGCAGAAGCAAGATGCAACCCCAGGCTCCCAACCTCTCCAGGACAAGCTCAGAATTCAAGGAAATAGATGAAATTTGAAATAAAACATTGGAACTTTCTGAAATGATAGCAGCAGAAGTGAAAAAACAAGTGGAAAAGGCTATGAAGAAAATACTCTCTCAGGTACAGAAAGAAATGATGCTTAAAATCAAAGATATTAGAGAAGACACAGATAAAAGAATAAATGAGTTAGAAAAATGATGGAAACAAATAATGCCCAGCAGAGGAAAGAAATGGAATCCATAAAACACATCCAAATAGAAATCCAAGAGATTAAAACTTCCATTGAAAGTACATGAAAGAGGGCTGGGGGTATATCTCAGTGGTATAAGTGCCTGCCTGGATAGCACAAGGTCCTGAGTTCGATTCCCAGTACCAGAAAAAAAAACAAAAGTATATGAAATAGGTTGAATGGAGAGGATAGGAGTTCAGATCTTGAAGACAGAATTACAGACAGTGATAAGGAAAAGAAAGATATCTTGAAGTTAGCAAAAGGCCATGAAAAATCAATCCAACAGCTACAAGATGAAGCAGAAAAAAATAACATAAGGTTGATTGGAGTCAATGAAAAAGATAGAGATAACACAAATGATATATAAAAAAAAAACTCTTCACAGAAGTAATAGCAGAAAACTTCCCAAGTGTGGATAAAGAATTTGTCATACAAATAAATGAAGCACTTAGAACTCAAAGCACTCCTGACCAAAATAAAACTACACAAAGACATATAATAATCAAGATTCCAGAAACTCAACACAAGAACAGAATATTAAAAGCTGTTACAGAAAAGAAAAAGATCACCTATAAGGGGTAGCCCATCAGAATCATGGCAGACTTCTCAACATAAACCTTTAAGTCAAGAAGAGCTTGAAGTATTTCAAGTCCTGAAAGAAAACAACTTCCAACCCAGATTGATGTACCCTACAAAACTATCTTTCAAAATTAATGGAGAGGGGCTGGGGATTTAGCTCAGTGGCACAGTGCCTGCCTGGCAAGCATGAGGTCATGAGTTCGATTCCTGGTACCAGAAAACAAAACAAAACAAAAAAAAGAAACAAAATTAATGGAGAAATAAGACACTTCCATGATAAAGAACAACTGAAGAGGTTTATGAACACAAAACCAATGCTACAAAGAGTACTAAAAGATATTCTAGACAGAGATAAAAATGACCACAATTCCAAGAACAATAACAGAAAGAAACCACCAGGCAGGGCAAAAAATTAAATGAAGGAAAAAGCAGGGAACCAACAGCAGGAAAATACCATGACCAAGGTAAGTCAATATATATCAGTTATAACCATCAATGTAAATGGCCTCAATTCACCAATCAAAAGAAACAGACTGGCAGAGTGGATCAAGAAATAAGATGCAACAATATGCTGTACACAAGAAACACATTTAGCTGGGTATGATGGTGCATGCCTGTAATCCCAGCACTTGGGATTCCTGCTGAGGCAGGAGGATCATTGCAAGTTCTGGACCAGCCTGGGCTACAAAATGAGCTCAAGGCCAGCCTGAACTGCATAGCAAGACCCTGTCTCAAAAAAAAAGACAAATAAATAAATAAGTAATACCACCCTAAACAACCAGTGGGTCACAGATGAAATAAAGGAAGAAATTAAACAATATCTACAACTAAATGTGAATACAGACACAACACACCAGAACCTATGGGATGCAATGAAAGCAGTCCTAATAGAGAAATTGATAGCAGTGAATTCTCACATCAGGAAAACAGAATGAGCACAAATAAAGAATCTAATGTTACATCCCAAGCTTCTAGAAAAAGAAGAGCAAGACAAACTCAAAACCCATAGAAAGAAGAAAATTATAAAGATCAGAGCAGAAATTAACACAATGGAAACCAAAAAAACAATACAAAGAATTAATGAATTGAGTTGGTTCTTTGAAAAAATAAGGGCCAGGGATATAGCTCTGTGGCATAAGCACCTGCCAGGCAAGTTCAGGGTCCTGAGTTCAATTCCTGGTACTAAAAAAATGAACAAAAAATCTCAAAAAAGAAAAATAAATAAAATTGATAAACCCTTAGCCAACCTTATCAAAAAAAAAAGAAAAGAAAAAACTCAAATTCATGCAGTGAGTAATGATAAGGTGAAGTCACTACAGATTCTGTGGAAGTTCAGAAGGTCATCAATACCTACTTTGAAAATCTTTACTCTCATAGGATGGAAAACACAGAAGAAATGGAAATAGATACATATGAATTATCAAAGCTGAATCAAGAATATACAAAAATTCTTAATAAGCCAATATCAGTTAATAAGATTGAAAATGTAAATAAAAACTTACCAACAAAGAAATCCCAGGTCCTGATGGATTCACTGCTGAATTCTGCAAGAAATTTAGCAAAGATCTAATGCCAATACTCTTCAAACTCTTTAATGAAATTGAAAGGGAAGCAATACTCCCTAACTCTTCACTGGAGGCAAGTATTATCTGATACCAAAACCAGAGAAAGACTCAACCAAAAAAGAGAACTATAGGTCAGTCTCCCTAATAAGCATAGATGTAAAAATTCTAAATAAGATACGAGCAAACAGAATTCAACAAATCATCAAGAGGATTATACACCATGACCAGGTGGGATTTATCCCAGGAAGGCAGGGATGGTTCAACATACACAAATCAATACATATAATACACCATATCAACAGTGCCAGAGACAAAAATCACATGATCATCTCAATAGATGCAGAAGAACTTTTGATAAAGTCCAGCACTCATTCATGATAAAAACCCTACAGAAAATTGGAATAGATGGTCTTTATCCCAATCTGATAAAAAGCCATCTACAACAAACCAATGGCCAACATCATACTAAGTGGACAAAAACTGAAACCTTTCACTCTAAAATCAGGAACAAGACAAGGATGTCCACTATCACCACTCCTTTCAACATAGTTCTGGAAATATTAGCCAGAGCAGTTATACAAGAGAGAGAAATAAAAGTAATAAAGGCAGGAAAGGAAGAAGTTAAATTATCATTATTCACAGATGACATGATACTCTACATACAAGACCCCAAAAACTCCACCAAAAGACTCCTAGAGTTAATTACCAAATTCAGTTGCATGGCTGGATACAAAACCCAGACTGCATGGGAAACACTTCAAAGAATCAACAACTGGGATCTCATACTATTAAAAAGCTTTTGTACTTCAAAAGAAATCACCAATAGAGTGAAAAGACAACCCACAGAGTGGGAAAATATTTTTGCTAACTGTACCTCAGACAAAGGGACAGTTATATCTAGAATATATCAAAAATTGAAAAAACTCAGATTCCCTCAAATTCAAAGACCAATACAAAAATGGGCATCTGAGATGAATACACACTTCCCAGATGAAGAAATACAAGTGGCAAATAAATACATGAAAAAATGTTCAACATCATTGGTCATTCAAGAGATGCAAATTAAAACAACACTGAGATTCCATCTCATCCCAGTAAGAATGACTATCATCAAGAAATCAACGAACAGCAAACACTGGAGGGGGTGTGGGGAAAAAAGAAATCTTCTCCACTCTTGGTAGTAATGTAGACTGGTGCAACCATGTTGGAAATCAGTCTGGAGATTCCTCAAAAAATTAGGATTAGAGGTCCCATTTAACCCAGCCATTCCCCTTCTGGGTATTTTCCCAGAAAAGTTAAAAACATCATACTACAGCGATATATGAGCACCCATGTTTATAGCAGCACAATTTGTCATAGTAAAATCTTGGAAACAACCCAAATGTCCATCAACTGAGGAATGGATAAGAAAAATGTAGTACTTTTATACAATGGAATACTACTCAGCTATAAAGAAAGATAAACTCGAGGCTTTTATAGGTAAATGAATGAGACTAGAGACCATACTCATAAGTGAAATAAATCAGACCTGAATGAGTAAACACTGTATTGTCTCTTAGTGTAAGAACCTGAAAGAGTAAATAAAACTGAAAGGTACAATAGATATTGTGAAAGGGAAAGAAACTGCTCAATAGGAAAGAACAACTGGGATGAGGGAAAGAAGAAAGGAAAAAAAGAAAGGAAGAGAAATATATATAATATACACACACATACACACACACACAAGATAGCTAGGATAATTGTACTACTAATTTCTATTGGACTATTGCAAGGAACAGTAAATGTTTAATTGTTTGATCAGTCTTGCATACCTATATCTGGTAATCTGAGCAACTATTTCAAAGATAACAATAAATAATACAACAACCATTGTTGATATTCTATTATCTTGTTTTGAAATTTGGTATCATTTTTATAGTTTTTGTGTTGTTTTGTTTTTGTCTTTGTTTTTGTTCTTTTCTCTTTAAAATAAAAAGACAAGCATACATTTAAAAGATTCTTTGAAAGACAAAAAGAAATACATGTATAAAAGTATTGCAACTATAGCCTAAGGAGGCTTCAAGTAACTTTTTATTCTCTTCTAATTTTCAGTGACTACTTGATTAACTGTGTCAACTTGAGAAGTTTAGAAGTTTAAGTAAATTGGCTCAGCAATTCTACATCCTAGGGAGTAGAGGACCCATGGTAGGGCAGCTCATCACCTGGATGATGTAAAGGGGAAATGAGGAAGGGCAGACTGGCTTCTGTTTGGAAGAGCTCCAGTCTTCACCTACAGCTTGGACGTCATATCCTGACTTCCAGCACAGTCTGCAGCTTCCGCCTTGGATCCTTCAGCTTCTGGCATAGATTCTTCAGCCTTCTGGCGCAGACCCATAATCTCCTGAAGGGACTCAAATGGGACCCTGCAGTGAGCTCCAGACCTTGGGCTGAATCCTCCAGTCTCCAGGGTACAGACACCCTCTGCATGCTTCCTCATCCAATGCTGTGGCTGACCATTGTAAGCCAATCTTGTAATTCCTTATATATTTGTATATCTTGTGATATATCTGTTTCTCTAGTAAAACACTAACTGATACACTACTTCATCTTAATAGATGTTCATCATTTTTTAAGAAGTAACAAAATAAACCTGTATGTAGGAGAGAAGAAAAAAACAGAAATTGATCTTTACCAAAAAACTTTCTGCAAGCAAATGTCCCAAACAAACTTCAAAGCCTCTAACTAGATTTATTTCTCTAAGCACTTTTAATTCTGCAGTGTGCCAGGGAAAATTTCCAAAATGACTGTTGTTTTTGGTCACCATTGTTATTGGAAGAAGCCTGTGTAGCAGCCAACTCACCTTGCATCTTGCATTCTCTGCCAGGTACTGTATGACTTTCTTGAGTCCTGCATATGCAGCAGCAGCCTATTGAAAGAGGTATCTTTAGCTTACCCTGCTCACAGTGAGACTTGGAAGGCCCATAAATGGTTCATCTGTGAGGGATCCAGAGCAGGTGGCCAAGGGCTAGACACAGAGGGGACACAGCCAGGACATGGAGGAGACTTGGTCAGGACTCAGAGGGGTCTTGGTCAAGACTCAGAGGGGACACAGTCAGAATTCAGAGGGGACACAGCCAGGACACAGAACAGACTCGGTCAGGACTCAGAGGGGACACAGTCAGCACACGGAAGGACACACTCACAGAGAGGACAAGCCAAGACTCAGAAGGGAAGTGTCTTGGTTACTTTTCTCTCATTGCTGAGACAAAATACCCGACGCCCAAAATTAAGGAAGGAAAGGTTTATCTAGCTTACAGTTTGTGGAGGTTGGCTCCAAGGCAGAGTGACACATGGCAGAGGGCCACAGTTCATGGTGGCAGAAGACAGAAAAAGCAACAAAAGCAAAGTGGAGGAGCAGCAGCAAGCAGCTTCTTTCCCTCCCTTACATCGTATGCAAACTACCTGCCCCAGGGTGGGTATAGCACTCACATCCATAATTCCAACGTTGGACCATAAATGAAGCATAAATCTAGAAGCCCACCCATGACTGCATGAGGATTTGGGTGGACACCCAGACACGAACTGTAACAGTGAAAGTCATTTTAAAGGGTTACAAAATTATTCTCCCCCC
Source organism: Chinchilla lanigera (assembly GCF_000276665.1). Taxonomy (NCBI): domain Eukaryota; kingdom Metazoa; phylum Chordata; class Mammalia; order Rodentia; family Chinchillidae; genus Chinchilla; species Chinchilla lanigera. The sequence goes on from NW_004955415.1 coordinate 30,338,652, forward strand.
TTGCCCCTCCCCACCAGGACCAGACATACCTCAAGCCTTGGGTTGAAACAATGGCTCCCCGGTCAAGAGGACGGCACAGGGGTGGCATAGTGCTGTGGCAAGTGTGACCCTCAAGGTGCATGGGTCAGAACCTGGATTCTGTAGTGCAGCCTCTTGGGGCTCAAGCCTGGCAGGGATATCGGGTCAGGGGCGGACCGGGCTCCAGCACCTGGTGACCACCTGGAGATGGGGCTGTACAAGTGAGTTACTCGATCCCCCCACGTCCGGCATGAGTTGAAGCAAGGCGGAGCCTCAGCAGATTGACCCTGGTCTTCAGCCTCCCAGAACCATGAGCCAAAACAAACCTCTTCATAAACCACCAGTCCCATGGAGTTATAACCACAGAATGGACTAAGACTGAGGGAGTGAACAAGCCAATGCTTGCCTAAGTTGGGTTCCCCCAACTCACCCTTGAGACTGGTGAGTACTGATTCCCAAGAAGAGGCCCCAGACAGCAGCACAAGCCATTTCAGGGGACGTCATGGAGCCCCCGCTTTGGACTGTGGATGTGAGCCCAGAGCTGGCCTCCCACAGCATGACTGGGGTGACAGCAGTGGGGTAACAGCAGCAGGAGCGGGGAGCTACCATGGTGCCCAGGCCTGAGCAGCCCCACAACCTCAGGAGCAGATTGGGTGTCCTCAAAGTGGCAGCAGCTGGATGGAATGGCTCAGGGGACCCAGAGCACCTTGCTGAGCCTACATGGCACTGTCCAAGAAAGCAGCAGCTGGCTCAGAGCAGATCCTGGCTCTGGGGGATTGCTGGATCAGGATAGTGAGTCACTGCTGCCCCAGCTGCACCGAAGTCCGGGTCAGTAGTAGGCCGACTGACGTAGGCAGCTCCAGCCTCAGACCCGGCCTGAAGCCCAGCCAAGGTGCTGGGGAGGAAACAGCTCCCCCTCCATCCACCTTCCCAACAGAATCCTCCCGCAGCCCAGCTGGGATCTTTCCTTGGAAAAGCAGCTGGCAAGCAGAAGGACAGGGGCCTTGGTCCAACGTCCCAAGGGGCAGGTCTCCTGTGACCAAATTAAAGATGATAACCCTGTGTGCAAATGGTAAGGCACAGGCAGCCTTGTTCCCGGAGCCTCAGCGAGAATATGTATCAGCTTGGATGCCCTGGGCCACTGGCACCATGAGTCCAAGTCCCCAGCCTCTGGGACCCCGCTAGCAAGCTGCCACCTCCTGGTCTCCCTCCCCAGCCTCCTGCCCCTGTGGCCGGCACTGCAAGGCCCAGGCCCTCAGCCCTGGTCTCCACAGACCCCAACCCCACTCCATACCCAAGGGTGCTGATCACCCACCTGGCATTGCAAGGTCCTCTAGATCATTCTGTCCCTTTGTCAGCACCTCCTGTCACCCAAACAGCCCAATGTCTCCAGTTTTTTGTGTTTTGTTTTGTTTTGTTTTGTGTTTTTGTACCAGGAATCTAACTTGGGACTTGCACCTGCCAGGTGGGGGCTTGTGCCATTGGGCTATTTCCCCGGCACTGTCTCCAGTTTATAACCAAGAAACAGCAAAGCTCTGTGCATGGAAGGACAGGTGGACATCGTGGCCCTAGAGCTGGGCAGGAGTGAGTGGTTTTCACCAGTGCTCATGTCAGGAACTGATCCCACCATGTGACGGCAGCGGCTAACATCACCCAGGTGTCACATACGGGGCGTGGGTGCTTCCTGCTCCCTCAGGTGTCTCCATGGGTCACCTGGCCTCACAGTGACCGGCAACCCTGGGGCAGTGTTTGGTGGCTCCGCCATCTCCACAGGGGGCCTCCTCTGTGACTGCTGTGGCTGGGAAGTGACAGGGAGGGTCACACAGGGTCTCACTGCCTCCCTGTGGCTCCCCACATCCAGCTCATTCACCCAAGTGCCGTGTAGTTTTCTCTGCGCCTAGGAAGGAAAGGAGAAACAATGGCAGAGAGCACACATAACAGATACACGCTACATGTGACTGTCACTCTGAGTTGCTATAAGGAGATGCCTGAATAACCGGTGTTTGCTACTTTATGCAGAGAAAGGCTTCATCTGGCCCTGGTTCAAGGATATGACCCAGGTGTCTGCTCGGCTTCAGGTGAGGGCCTGGTGCTACGCCACCTCGTGGGTTGGCATCACACAGGTGAGTGTGCATAGAGGTGAGTGGATCCATGCAGAAGCACAATGCCAAGGCAACCCTGCCCGATAACACCCACCCTGACCCAGCTCAAAGACCTAGTGTACACCCAGAGACCTAGCCCCGTCTGTGAGAAGCACATCCATTCCTTCCAGAGTGGAGCCCTACACACGACCTCGTTGTCTCTTAAAAGTGCCATTTCCCCTCAACACCATTACATTGAGAACCAGATTTCAGCCTGAACACTGGTGGGGACAAGCCATACACGAACCACCTCCCCAGGAAGGGAGAGTCTGATCGCTAGAGCCCTTGAGAGGTCTGTCACACCATGGAGCACTAGTTTCCCCAAATAAAGCCTTACAAAAACCCTCAAACCAGGAGCTTCTTCACTGTGAGCAAGAAGGGGTAGCCCTGACAGCCCTCTTTGTGCCCCTCTTGGAGGGCCAATGCTTAGCCTTTGTCTCTGTAGCAGAGGCTCAGTCTAGCAACCCAATCTAGGCCCACCCTCCTGTCCATGTGCAGCAAAGCTCAGCCTCTGGTTGAGACAGCACCCATGGACAAGTACAGCTTGGACCCTCTTCAGATGCCACAGCTTCAGAACTGACCCATGGCATTTTTGAAAGGACAGCAGAGTGGATGAAGTCAGCCCCTCGAGGACTTCAAACAGCACCCTCTGCAATGCAGACACCGGCTCTGTTGAAGTGTTGGTGCAGAGCGAGAAATGGGAATATTGCACTACATCCATATCTTGAGACCACTTTGAAGTCCTCATTACTCTCTAAAAAAATTTGGAAACTCAGTTGAACTTAGCACATGTCAGGCGGAAACACTTGATAACAAGGGTCAGGATGTTAAGTAAAGAGAAAGGAATTCATCTGTATTCATTAAAAGGATACGAAAGTGACCTTTCAGCTGCATCAAAGTCCTCCCACCCACACTTTCCCACTCGCCTCTGGCCCACTCCAGCCTCAGGAACGTCCCTCCTCTCTTTGTCCCCTCTCTGGCCAACGGTAGGATATCTGTGCAGAGAAAGTCAAACTCCCTGCATGTGCCTGGCTCAGCCACCAGCACCCTCGTCTGCCAGGCAGCCCTGGGCCCTGTGGACTGCTTTGGGCAAGTGTGCTGCTCAGCTCCCCAGCTCCGGGACCGAGTGCCTGAGAGGTTGCCGAGTAGAGAAACTTGTTACTCATGGTTTCAGGGCCTTCAATCCACAGTCAGTGGTGCCATCATTAGGGGCTGTGGTGAGGCAGGAATTGGTGGGGAGAGTGCAGCAGAGCAGGGCTGCTCTCCTTATGGCCACCAGGAAGCAGAGAGGGAACAGACAGAGCCAGATGGCAGGGTCAGAGACCAGGTGACCCAAGGTCACCCCCATGATCCTCTCCCTCCACTTGTGCCCCATCTCCTGTTTCTGTCACCTCCCAACATGGCCACTAAGGCATCAACTCACCAATGGATTAACCACTGAAGAACTTAGTGCCCTCTTGACCTGATCCCCTTCCCAAAGCCCACCTCTGATTAATGGAGGTTCTGGGGACACTTTATATCTAAGTCTCAGCATTGAGCCGCCTTTTGGCTGGGAGTCCTCTCTGGTCTCTGGACACCTCCCTGCCATGTGCAGAGGAAGGACACCCAGCCTGAGCCTCTCACCTGTCCCTCTTGGATGTCACAGACGTGCGTCACAACATCCCACTCCGGTTCAGTGAGATCCTAGGTCAAGTTTTACATAAAGGGTGGGAAATGCAAAGGAGCCTTTCTGAGGCCTCTCCCCAGGGAAAAGCCCTGGAGTTGGCCAGCACAGATCATTGCAGGAGATGGGCCAGGTCCCCACCTCCCACAAGGCAGCACCCCAACCTCACAAGCTGAGGACATCGGGTTGCTGGGTCCTTCTGCACCCAAGGAGCATCACCAGGGGCTCAGAAGATGGGAGGAGGAGATGGATGGGAGCCTGTGCTGCACTGTCCCTCTCCAGGGAGCCATTTGCGCTGGGAAAGAGGGTCAGTGACGCAAGACCTCAGTGAATGAGAGGTCACCCAGTTCCAAGAAGTCCTTGGCAAGAGTCAGCGTGGCTTGCTAACCCCCAGCGCACACCATTGTTCAGTGAGGAAACCAGCTGTCCCTCACTCGCCAAGCTATCCAGCCCTGGCCTCTCTGGAAATGAGAATGTGTTCAGCAACCCCGGCCTCCTGACTCCCAAGGCCCAGGACAGAAGCGCTTGTCACCGTTCTCTGCTGCATCTCCACCACATTTCTCCTCCACGAACCTCACTTGCAATACACAGAGAGGGTCAGCTGGGATGTGCAGGCTGAGCAAGGTACTGCCAGGTGACAGGTAGGAGGGGTCTCTGCTGGGTGCTGGGTTGGCAGCCACACGCCCATGACAGTGGGTCTTCCCGAAGCCCCTGCAGCCAGGCAGAACAAGCACCCACCTTGGCTGACATCCAGCACCCTCCTCATTCACAGCACCACCTAAGTTTTGGTTTCTGTTTGAGGTAGCTGAGTCCAGTGTTGCCTGTCCAGTGATAAGGGACCTCAGTGGGGACTTTGTAGAAGAACGAAGAGTCCATCAAATCAGGAGGCATCCAAGGAGAACAGGAGCAAACACCACTAACAGGGAAAGCCCACCCTGTCATGCTGAATGACAGCCCATCCACCCGGGGCAAGAATTGGTGGCTCCTGGCAAGCGCAAGGTCGTGAGTTCGGTTCCCGGTACCGGAGAAAAACCAAAAAAAAAAAAAAAAAAAGAATTGGTGGCTCAAGAGGGTTTCCTCCAGGGGCTGGTGAGCTGGCATCCCCCAGAATGGTGCACAGTGTAACACTCAGGACCAGTTTGCTTCTGGATTTCTAGCCGCAGCTGACTGCAGGTCACTGGAACCTCAGTAGGCACCCCTGTGGCTCACGGAGGAGCCCCCGCCATTCTTCACCCTTGCCCTCCTCACAGACGGCGGGCTGTTCCCAGGCTGGGACTGTGAGGAACACAGCTGCTGTGAACATTTACATATAACTCCTTTGTAGACATGTTTTCATGTTTCTTAGCTGAATTGTTTAGTCCTTGTAGCAGTGATTGCTTATTTGAGAAACAGATTTGATGCAAGATACACAAATAGATAAGAATTTATGAGATTGGCTGACAGTGGCCACCCAGAGTCAGGTGTGGAATAGTGCAAAAGGGCTGTCTGTGCACTGGAAGGATCTAGTCGAAGGCCTGGAGCTCAGTGTAGTGCCCCGTGCAAGTCCGTACCAGGATGAAGGGTCAGTGCTGGAAGCTGAGAAGTCTGCAGTGGAAGCCAGGAGATGACTTGAAGGTGCAGGTGGAGACTGGAGCTCCTCTGAAGAAACAGAAGCAGCCTTCCTTCTTCCTTTCCCTTTTATTCCATTCAGACAGCAAGCCTATTGGCTGCTGTTACTAACTGCAGGTTGGGTCTTCTGTCTTCAGTAAATCCCCTGAGCCACACCCAGAATGATACTGATCCAATTTAGTTAAGCATTTCTTACACAAATTGACACAGTCGGTTAGCTATCACAGTCTTAAAGTACATCACCTTGCTTAGAAATCACTAAAGGTTTTCCAAGTGGGATCATCACCATGCCTGCCGGGACTGGTCCCCTTCAACCCAGCTGTCCCAGGGAGCACACAGTCATTCACTGGGATTTTAATCAGCATTCCTGATGCCCAGAGAAGGTGGCCTCTTCCCGCCCTGATTGATGCTTCCCGTGGTCTTTGTAAGCACTTTCAAAGGCCCCTGAGAAGCTTGGGGCTTATGTGCCAGTGCCCAGAGGTTACCATGGCAGCTTCCATGACCCCCAACCCCTCATCCCGGGCTCCTGGGTCAGGACCAGCAGACCCGGAGCCCTCAGCCTCATCGAGAAAACCCCGCCCAGGGGGATTCTCATGCTGATTTCATCATGGTGGGAAAGGGGCCATTCAGGAGCCAGGGGAGGAGACAGAAAAGCTGCATTTGGGCAGCCACACCCTGTGCAGTGGTGGGACAGTGGGGACAGGTTCAGGTGGCCTCACTACCTCCATTCCCACATCTGTGGCTTTGACCTCACTGGAGCAGACACCAAGATGCTAGGAGCATTGGCCAGGGCTGGATATGAGGGCTGGCAGTGGGGGTCTGGAGCTCACAGCCCCTTCTCCCTGGCTAGGCACAATGTAAGGCAGGAGACCATGCTCAGAGCATGCTGGGTTCTCTCCAGCCGCTCCCCAAAGCCTGGCAGGTGTGCATGGAGTCAACGTTTCCTCAGGAGAAAGTCACTCCCTGGGTAGGGTCTGCACAGTGCTAGGGTCACCCCATGGCCTGGCATCCCACTCCTCACATGGAGCCCTCTGATAATTCCCAGGATGAGAGCCCAGTGGTCCCTGCCCCGGTGGAGTTTGGGCGTGGTGACTCAGGAGGTGACAGAACAAAGGAAAGGGCACTTTGTCCCAGGGATGTGAATCTTGGAAAGAGGGATAGAGCTCAGAGCCAAAGTGCTGAGGTGAGCCATTCATTGTCCCAAGGGCACTGGCCACCGGGTCGCAGCCAGGACCCAGGTTCCTAGGGTACAGGGAGGAAGGGTGGACCCCTGATGTGCAGGAAGGATCCAGATGCTGAGCTGCAGACAACGGTGAGCTCACTTGGCACTAGAGCACCGGCCAGTGACAGTGTCCAGAGGCCAGTCAGGCTCGGGGAAACCGCGGCTTCCTGCCTGGCAAGCAGTTAGCTCTGGAAGCTCTGCTGGGGAGAAGTAACAGTGACAACCACAGTGAAAGCTACCGACACAGCCCGAGAGGGAGGTGTATCTGAGTGCGACGCCGAACTCAAGAGGGGCAGTGGATGTGAAGGGCACGGGCAGGCTGACAGTGGACCATGAAGAGTCACAACGCAGAGCTCTGTGTGCGCAAATGTGCCATGCATAATGCTCCTGGGAGTCATGCTCATGGGAGCAAACACACACATGCATGCATCCCATGAGCACTGCAGCTCTCAAGTTTTCCAGGGCAGCTCCTGCTCTCTGCTGCAGCCCCAGGGTTCTGCACCAGGGCACCATCTCCAAGGCCAACCTGGCGTAGCCTGGAGGACACAGGTACCCCATTGTATTTTTACTTTGAGAGAAGCTGTGCCAACCATATTTCTCTGGGTCAAAAACTCTCCCAGGATTGCGGGTGTTGCTCAGTGGGAAACCCCTGGCCTGGCACACGTGAGGCCCTGGGCTCCACCAGCACCAGGAAAACAAATCTCCCAGCTCACTGTGTCAGAGGTGTCCACACTTTCTCAGACACGTCTCCAGGGCAAGATCCTGGTCTCAAACTACAGTCTGTCATGCGCCTGATGTAAAATGAAACCTAAATCACACAGAATGCTTAGGACTTAACTACATACACACCCTACCTAGGTATCTCCAGAGGCCCTGCCCACCTGGGTTGGCACATGCACGGGACTGGTCCGCACTGAAGCTCATCACCTCTAAGAGCTCAGAATCGATGTCCCCAGCCCCACACCTTCTGTCCCCTGAAAAACACCCACTACTCTGTGTGAACTCCACCCCCATACAGCCTGACAACATCTGTTTATTACTAACTCAAAGCTCCTAATGAAACAAGCTCTGCTGGGCAGTTCTCATTCAGAGCCACTCAGGACACTGCAGTTGGGCAGTGGCTTGGGCTGGTGTTTTCTAGAGGTACAGCCAAGCTGAATGTCCAAGGTGTCCATTCAGGGCTGAATGGTGTCCCCAGTCCCATAATGTATATGCTGAAGCCCCAACCCTCAGGCCTTCAAATGCAGCCTATTTGGAAATGAGCTTGCTGCAGATGTCACAGCTAAGGTGGGCTCACTCTGGAGTAGGGGGTTCCTGCTCCAACATGGCTGGGGTCCTCATACAGAGGGGAAGCAACGTCATGGAAGGTGGAGGCCGAGGTTGGGGTGAGGCAGCAGAAGCCGAAGGACATCCAGGGTCCCAGAGCACCACCCACACGGGCCTGGCCTGGGGACATTCAGTCCCCAAGCCCTCAGAAGAAGCCAGCTCTGCCAGACCTGGCCTTGGATGCAGGCCCTGGGTCCAGGAGACCACACCTTCCTGCATCTGAGCCACCAGTCATCCTGCTTCTCCACAGTTACCTAAGGAGAAAAGACTTTCTTACATCCACACAGGGGGACACTAAGAGCTTGAAGGAGACGGGAAGTCACAGTTAAGACGGTAACGGCTGACCGTGTCTTAGTCACTTCCTCACTGCTGAGATGCAGTGCCTGACCTCACAGCTCGGAGGAGAGGAGGTTTATTTTGGCTCACAGTTCAGGGGTTTCAGCCCGTGTCTGGGAGGCTCCGTCACAGAAACAGCGCAGTGGATGGACCTGGCAGAGGAAAGCAGCTCCCACCCCTCCTGTGCGTCCTCAAAGCTGTGAGCAAGGCAGAACCTGAGCTCTGGAGAAACCTATTCACCATCCACAGCGTGCTCTTGCCTTCTGCTCTGCTCCACTCTGTGGATTTCCTGGCCCAGGCACAGGTTTGGAAGTTGACAGGGCCTCGGGTCTCCGGTTCCCCACTCAGAAGATGCGTGACATTGAGTGACGGCGTATGCTCTCTGAGACTCGTGCTGTGACCTTACAAACAAAGATACAGCCTCTGTGTTGTAAAGTTGTCAAAAGAATGAAAGGACAACAAAATCCGCCACCCGCTGCCTGACACATTCAAGTGTCCCATATGCAGAAGTGAATCGTTATTTCAGAGGGCTGAGACTTCTTGCTTTATTACAAAGCCGAGCACCTACTGGGCAAAAAAAGGATGCATAGGTTAAGGAATACAGGAAAACTGGGGATGTAAATCAGCCCCATTGAGTAACAGGGCCGCAGGGGGTGCCCTCCCTCCCACACGCACAGGTTCAACCAACCTCAGATCCAAAATAAGCAGGAAAAATGACTTTGCACTGAAAATGCACAGACTCTTTCCTTGTCATTGCTCCCCAAACAACAAAGTTGACAGCCACTTACTCAGCTCTTGCTGTGCACACTCTGTCCTCCATCATGTGGAGGGGATTACAGGACTCAGGGGGATACGTGTGGGTTCCATACAAACCTTTCGTCACTTTCTACAGGGCCCTGGCATCCACCATGGGCCTGCAGCTGATCTCCTGAGGCTCCAGTGGACAGCGGTCTATTTTGGCCAGTTTTGCTGTCTTGTTTTACAAAGTTGCATATGGACAAACATAAGAGATGGGAGGTCCAAGAGACAGGAGCACAACCTTCCCCTAAGACCTGGGCGCACAAGCCTGCTTTGCCCTGACTCCTCTGAGGACCTACAGCCAGCATCTGCATTTCAGACCAGAGACCAGAGCTCTCCCACCGGGCAGGTCTACATCCCATGGTACAGGACGGTCGTGGCGTGAAGCCCCAGGCTGGGGACATGTCATGCCATACTCCTGCCTGAGTCCTCCTTGTCTCTCCTGGGAAAGGGCCTCACATCCCCACTGGCCAGGCTTGGCCTCCACACAATCCAGCTTGGGCACAGTCTCTCACCCCTGGAGCCCTTGCTGTGAATCGGTTCATCCACACCCTACATTCGACCTTGTGACTCTGATCATAAACACAGACCAGGGCCCCCACAGCCAGTGCCCAATTGTCCAGCCGCCTCCCACCTCTACTGGCTCAGAGGACGTCCACCACCCAGCAAGCACACTCACGCATGTTTCCTCCTCACAGGCCATGCCGAGCAGGAACACTGACCCTGTTTTCTCCATGGGCATCCCCTCCCCACCCCATTCTTCAGCCCTGCTATGTTCCCTGGCCACTGCGACCTCTTCCCTAAACACCTTCAAAAGCAGCAAACCACCCCACTCGTGACACCACACTCATGACACCACAGTCCCCTCCCCATCTCTTGGACTCACATCCCACAGTCACTCATGACACCACACTCCCCTCCCCATCTCTTGGACTCACATCCCACAGCCTCGGGGCTGGTGCCCCAGGGACCACTGCATGAGCCTCAACCTTCCACAAGATCGGGAATTGCCCACCTTGGCCCTTGGCCTAAATCGGCCTTTCCCTCCCCATCTTCCAGGTCCTGGCCTCAACATCCAAGGGCCACCTCCTGCCAGCCCCACAGCGGAGCCCTCTCAAGTGTTGTCTTATGATCCATGTTTACAGGGGCAGCAGCAATCTGTCTCCCCCCTGCCATGGCTCTGCCCCGTGACACACATGTGCCCTGCGTTCTCATTGTCTCTGAGCATGCTATGAGTGCTGTGCATGCCCTGTCTGTTTCCACCACCCAAGGATGAGACCATGACTCTAGTGGATGTACTGTTAGTGACTGGACAAGTGGACAAGTGACCAAGGGAGATGCTGCAAGACTTTGGCCGTAACCTAAATGCTAGGGCTGGGTGTAGCTGGTTGCACGCATGAGGCCCTGGCTTCACTCCCAAACCCTCAACAAACAATTGCTTTAATCCTTCACCTGAGAGGGTGAGAAACAACACCAAGGGTCATCAACGCAATGCCCCCTGCTGTGAGTGATCCCTCGGGGACACTGACAAACAGGACAGAAGTTAGAGACTGGTTATCACTGGCCCAGAGCCACCTTTGCTCTGCACCCTGTGGCTGGAGACCTGATGAATGGTAAAGTACTGATACCTGAGCTATACCAGTGGCCACCAGGCTGTGCCTCAGAGGCTGGGTGACAACTGCTCTATTCCTTGGAGGAAGTATAGTTAGGGCCCACGTTGGAGCCTATGTGGCTTTGACCACCTCAGGTGAACACAGCCATGGAATGGGGCCTTACAGGTGTCACTGAACTGACAGTAAGCAGGTGGCCCCCATCACCAGCATTCTGACCCGGCCACCTGCTGCTACATTGCTGAGGCCAGGGAAGCTGAGTGTTTGCTGAATTTCTCCCTGGGGTTAGAAGGTGAGCACATAGAGAGAAATCAGGGAGTTCTTTACAAAGTGTCAGGCTTCTCAAAACAAACTTCAGGGGAAAAGAAGAGGTTTATCTGCCTTTTGTTTTTAGAAGTAGAGAAATAATGACAGGCACAGGTGAGAGTCCCTACCTGCCATTGAAGACAGGTGACCAGATTGTTTTCAAAGTCGGCCTTGTTCACTCGCCCCAAAAGCAATGAGTAGGAAGAGACCCTGCCCTCCATGAGGCTGCTGCTGAGTAAAGAAGTGAGCGCAACACAGCAGGAGGTAGAGTGACCACGTGTGCTGCAGGGGCCAGATGGGCATAGGGGGCGTGGTGAGGGGCAGCTGCGAAGAGGAGAGTGCTCCAGAGCAAAGGATAGAGAACAGGGTGACAGGGTGGCAGGGGGATGGAAGGATGGTGTGTTGGGGTCTGGGGTGCTCCCTGCCCACTGTTCCGGCCTGGCACCCACACGCCCAGATGCATGGTTCTTCCTGCAGGCGCCTGGGCAAGAATGCCAGTGCCAGACACCGCTGTCACAGGAACTCCAGGGCAGAAGATGCTCACAGTCTTCAGAGAATTCTCGGGAAGATGTGTCTTATTTCGTCATTCCTTCCCATTTCCCAAAGACCAGGAGAGATCAGGGAAGCCATCCTTCGCCACCTGTTGCCACCACCCACATCCTTTAGAATGAGCCCCCGAGAACCCCGGTCAGCTTGGAGAAGGAAAGGTGACCAGACATGGTCTCCCTCCAGGCACCCCAGAGAAGCAGCCCCTGCTGGCCTCGGCTGCGCCTCACCCCAGCGTTGGCCCTCCCACCCTCCTGCACCTGCACAGGGGCGCTGTGTCCTGGGAGGCTATGAGATCCCGGCCCACTCCTCTTCGTCTTTTGGGTTTCCAGCTGTGTGGTGCGCATGCCCCTCTGCCCCACGCCTTCTCCGCCCTCTCTGCATCGCTTCCTACACAAACCCCAGGGGCCTGAAAGCAATGAGTCTGTGCAACATGGACTGGAACCTCTGAAATTCAGCAGGATGGACTACTGTGGCTGTGCCTTGATGCTGCCGGGCAGTTGTCATGGTGACAGACTGCTAACACAGGCCTCTCCACAAAGGCCATCCTCAGTGCCCGTCTCAGCTGTCTAGTGCCACCTACTGAACCAGCCCGATGGTTTGTGGCTCTGGTAATAAGGATTTATGGATTCTCACACTGGGGAGGTGCCTCTGAGCTCTCTTGTAGCTGTGTTCCCAGGACTGCATGGCCAAGACAGCCTCGGGCACAGGACGGGCGGGAGGCTGGGCTCAGGGTGTCAGAGCAGAGCTGCTGCCAGAGCTGCAAAGGTTCCAGGGCTTGTGCTTCACCACACCCTCCATGCTTAGGCGAGAGATGCACAGGTCAGGCCAGGCCAGGCCGGGAGGGAGGGGAGGAGGGGATGACAACAGGGTCATAGGAAGGAGGGACGCCCTGGGCCCAGACCATTACACTACCAGCATGTCAGGCGGAACACAAAGGAGACTCAGAATGTGTGGCAGGTTGAATTCTGCTGGAAGTTTCAAGGGAGGTGGCTATTCCCCAGAAAGCACCTACACCCCACGGGACACCGGGAGGGGCGCTGGCCACCGTCTCAGGTCACTGCAAAGGTGCTACCTTCACACTCCTATGGGAATGCCCATGGGGCCTCTCCCACATCCTCCACCTGCAGGGCGACCCCACAACCAGGCATTCGTGCCTGACAATCCTGCTGTCAGTCGGTGAACACAGCTGCGAGACATGCATTCATGTTCTTGGCCTTGCTTTGGGACAAGCATCAGATATCCATTCCCCTTCCAAGAGAACGAGGTCGTCCCAGCAGCCCCCACACACCTGCTGCTCTCTGTGGACCGAGCCCTCCTGGCTTCCTGTGCAGGCTCATTAGTTCCAGCCTCTCCACTCCACTCCAGCCCCCGGAGCAAACCCGCAGAGAGCCCTGGTCCCCATGCGAGGTCACCTGCACAGGTACACCCCGGGCTGAAGCAGCTCGGCCAACTCCTGCCTCTCTGGAGAGCCGGCCTCAGTAGTGCAGGGACAGGAGGACCCCTGGCTGAACAGAGATCACGTGATGCAGGTCACAACGTGCCAGCGTCTCCTTCAACTGGGTGCACGGCAAGCAGCAGCACCGCAGCCCCAGGGGTGACCAGAGATGCCATCCGTAGACATCACTGACATCCTCAGGGTGCTGAGCAAATCGACAGCGGCTGACCTCAGGGTGGTCAAGAGGACAAGAGCTTATTCAGAGAAGCCCGAATGCACCAGGCTCTGCCTGGAGGGGTCCCACCAGCCCTCTGGTGGGGGCAGAGTCCGAGCCCAGTGCCAGCGTCCCCTCCGACACAGGCCACCTTTTTGTTCACCATGAGTGCGTGTTGGCGGTGCACCATGAGCACAGCCCTCACAGGGATCTGCTCTGTGGATGTAAAATATTTTTACTCTTTTATGTCCCCTTTCTCTCTCCTCCTTCCCCCCATGCATCCCTTGGCTCCCTTCCTATTGGCAAAAGATCTATTCCCTTGTTTTGGATTATCTTTTATTTTGCTCTTTGTTTACACTTTGAGTTTCTCATATAAGAGAAACCATGTGCTATTTAAGCTCCTGTGTCTGACTTATTTCACTTACATCACGGTCTCAAGGTGCATCCATTTTCCTACAAACAACTCAAGTTTATCCTTGTTTATGGCAGAGTAGTACTTCACTGTGTGTAAACACATTTTCTGTGTCCACTTACCTCTTGGTGGATATGTAGGCTGCTTGCAAGATTTAGCGACTGTGACTTGTGCCTCTGTAAATGTAGGTGTGCCTGGATCACTGTGACAGGGTGTCTTTCACTCTTTCGGGAAGGTGCCCCAGCCACAGTCTCACTCAGGGCCCAGCACCGGCGCTGCAGGTGTTCGCGCCCAGTGCACCTCTGGGGCCCCGCTCACGTTCCTCCACCCCCGCCCTGCCGCTTGCCCCATCCTGTCCTCTGCGCTGCAGCTGCCACTCGCGGCCTTGGGAGCAGAAAGCGCTCCCTGGAGGAAGGCGTCTGACGGCGCTAGGTGGCGCTCTGGCTCCGAGGTCCAGCCTCGGTCACTCCTCTTCACCGCCTGTGGGCTGCGCTCAGAGAGCTCCTCGCCCAAAGGAGACCAGCCAAGGGGCTGCGCAGGCCGGCGCAGTGTGACCTCCTCCCCAGTCTGACACCGCAGGGTGAAGGGGGCGTGACTGCGCTCTTGCGTCGCCCGGACGGGACGGGGTCTCCGTGCGGACATCTCCCGGATGTCGGAGGTGGATACTGCGAGCCAGCCCAGGGTGTGACACTCTGCCCTGGGGCTACACTCTGTAGCCTGGAAGTAGTGCCGAGGGGCGGGCCAGTGGCTGTGTGCACACAAAACCTGCCCCGGGGTCTTGCAGAAGATGGGAGAACTCAGGAGGGCACTGAGGCCATTGAAGCAAGGTGCCAAGCATGGGGCAGGGACAGAGCGGGGGAGGGCTGGGGGAAGGGAGGGGGTGGAGCAAGGAGGCTGCGGAGCAGGGGCTGGGCCAACTCGGGAGCTCTGGCGCGAGGCCTGCACCCTGGGTGTACCGCAGGGGAACACAGCGTTGCCATCCACTCGCTCAGAGGGTCTGCTACTTGTCCGGGAAAACCAGCGCCTGCTGACTCACCGACCACCCACAGGCCAGTTCCAAGTGGAGATGCAGGCGGCCCAGCCTGATCACCGGGTCAGCCGCGTGGCCTCTCAGGGCCTGGTGCACTGGTTTGCGTGGGTTTACTTTTCCCTGAGCAAAGTTTACCAGAAAATCCTACAGGAGACCCCTGGCAGAGTCTGGGGACAGGAAGGAGGGAGTGTGACTGAGGCTGCCGCTCTGGGCCTGACGGACCAGAAGATAGACGTGGGATTAACGGAAACGACCGCCCTCCGCTCCTCCCTCCCGTTTCTCCCATTCCCCTGGAGGCACCTGTGGCCAAGGCAGTCCCCGTGGGCCCTCTCCAGACCTTCGCCTCCTCTTCCTCTCCAACAGCTTCATTCAAAGCCATTGCTGCACAATCCTGGTGAGTCCCAGCGCCTTCCAACAGAAATCCTAAAACCCTCAGGTTCAGCCTCTGCATTTCTCCATGGAAACGTCCGGACCTCTCACCTCCTCTCTGTGCAAGCATGGAGATTTTGTTGACATCTGCACAAACCTTTGCTTGGTGGAAAATTCCTTAGTTCTTTAGAATCATTCTCAAAACACCAGCACCCAGAAGAAAGAACCCTTTCCCCACCAACATCTGCGCAGTCCCCTTGGACACCAACCGCACATGCTGTCCAGGCATCCCCTTGTGATGGAACTGTGCCAGATTTTTTCAGGTGATGAAGCCCAGCGCGCAGCCTGTGGGCTCAGATCTCCCTGTGAGGGGTCACACTGAGCTCAAGAACAGCAGAGCTCACTGCACACCTGGCCTCCCTCTACTTGAGGAATAACCAAGGCCAGGAGCTCGGGCTGTGCCGCACAGCTGCCCTCCCTCCGCAGCCTCCATCTGCAAACGAGGTGGTGGCGGTGACAGACAACCACACAAGCTTGGGTCCCACCACCCCTAACAAATCCTCCAAGGCTTTCATTAAAAACATTAATTACTAGCTGGGTGTGCTGCCCTATACCTGGAATGTCAGTACTCAGGGGGAGAGGCAGCCGGATTGCTGTGAGTTACATAGTGAGTTCAAGGCCAGCCTGAATTACAGATTGAGACCCCGTCTCAAAATAAATAAGTCAATTAATCAGTTAGCTTTTTAAAAAGTATTCTTTATACCCACTGTGGGAAACAGCACTTTCTCTGGAATCCATGCTGTTTTACACCCCGTGGGTTCCACTTCACATTTTTGCTGTAGTTTTCAGATCTTTCTAACGTGGACTCAGCTATAAGATCTATGAAAAACAACCAAACACACAAACAAAGACTAATAAATAATTCAGACCCCAGCTGTCATTTGCCTTTGCCTCTCCAATGCCAGCTGGCTCCCGTGCTCCTTGTCTCCACTCCTCTGCTAAACAAACCTTTCCAGCCTGTTCCAGAAAGGCAAATATAATGAATAATTCAGCCTCCCGGCTCATCTGTCCTCCCCTCCCAGAACCAGAGTCCTCCACTGCTTCCCACCCGTCCCTGGCTAAGTAACAGGATCACGGGCAATTCGTCTTTCCCAGTGCCTGCCTGGGGTGGCCTGCGCTGCGGGGCTGGGGGCCAAGTGTCTCTGCACGGTGCTCTGTGCCCGCTTTCTTTGCTGTCAGTCACTTAAGGAAAGCTCGAGCGGATGGGCTGCAGAGATTCTTCGGAGAGGATCATCGTGGCAAGTCACCAAGGCTGCAGATCCAGGCAGGAGGCAACAGAGCACGTCCAGCCAGGTCGCCCCACCAGGCTCCCCTCATGGTCTAGTAATGGACCTGTGCTTCCTCCCAGCTCTCAGGGGCTGCAGGCATCGGTTGTTGGGGTGTGGAAAAGACCCCGACACTGCTCCATTCTGGAACCGCAGCTGTAGCCCTCCACCCTCAATCTTTCAGTCATTCCCAGCTGCTCCCAGCGAGTGCCCTCCATGAGCTTCCCAGGGTTTACACTAAGTATCTTCAGTGCTTGTGTGGGCTGTGACCCACGGGCACCCCTGCCAGCTTCCGCA
The DNA here is from genome assembly GCF_000276665.1 of Chinchilla lanigera. Classification (NCBI taxonomy): domain Eukaryota; kingdom Metazoa; phylum Chordata; class Mammalia; order Rodentia; family Chinchillidae; genus Chinchilla; species Chinchilla lanigera. The sequence continues at coordinate 30,355,311 of NW_004955415.1, forward strand.
GCCCAGCTTAGCCCTGAAAACAGCTCTGTTCTTCCGGGCTGCTGTCATCCATTCTGCCTCCTCTAGCACTGTGGTGAGTTCTCACATTTGACAGACACGAAGAGCCCTGAGAGAACAAACAGCTCACCTACTGGCTAATGCAAGCAACACAGGATCCCGGAACAAACAGCTAGTGCTCTGGTACGGGGCTGCCTGCAGCAAGAGCTCCTCTCAGCCAGGCCATGACCAGCTGGGGTCCTGGGCCTCTTGTACCAAGGGCTGAAGTGAGGCCAACCAGGCTAGCCGTCCCCATGGCTTCCACGTGCAATCAGAGGCTCCTGCATTTGACACTCTACCCTGACCCCACACCACTCCCCACACTGCACCTGTGCTCCCCAGCAAGCCCTCCTCCTGCAGTCCCCCTCTACCTGTGCAGTCCCTTTGCTGAAGCCCCCCTCCCCAATTCCACCTTCAACTTTAGGGATTTGTGTAACCCGCCTTCCACACTCCCAGGCAGCTACACTCAGAGCCAGCACACTGGCTCGGATTCATCTCACACTGCCCACAGAGCCCCACATCCACTTTCCACCCAGAGGACAGAGTCTGTGCAGGGCAAAGCTGGACAGCTGCAGAATCATCGCAGCCAGGTAATTTGGAAGGATGAGGGTGGTCCCGTCCCAGCCAGCCCAGCTCCGCCCCGTTCCATGCTCCAAGGAGTCCCAGGCCCCACTAAGGCAGGCAGCTGTGCACGTGAGCCCATGGTGATAGAAACAGTGTGGACTCAAGTTTCCCTAGGCCGGTAATATAGCTCAGCAGCACAGCCCCTGCCTGGCAAGTGCCAGGTCCTGAGTTCAATTCACAGTACCAAAAAAAAGAAAAGGTTCCCGCTTACCTAAGGGACCTGGCTTCATGGAGAGGGCAGCTGTCAGCACCCGGCTAGGGGGTGGGTTCTCTTTCTGGTAAGGTTTCTGTCCTCCACCCTGAGCAGAAGCAAGGCTGTGTTTAATTTCACTCAAAATTCTGGCTCACAATTACATTGGGTGCTCCACTCCTGCCGTTGCTGCCCCCCAGCCCAGGTCCCAACACAAACACACCACCATGTTTGTTTCCTTTCTCTCTTTGGTGGGTCCCTCTAAACCCTAAATAATCAGCTTGTGAGTCAAATGCTGGGTGTATCACCTCATACAACTTCAAGGCCTTTGCAACAAGGACAGCTGGCTTACAAGACAGTCAGCAAACTTCGTGAGCCAGGGCATAGCTAGCTCCCCTCCTCCAGGAGGCCCTGGGATCCCCAACAGATGGGACTCCTTGCTGTCCTGAGCCATCCCCGAGGCTGGGAACAGGAAGAGATCTGGCGTGTTCCACCCACAATGACACAATGTCTCATGAACCAAGCCAGGGGCCTCTGTGACTCCCCATGCCCTACAGTCGGTGGGCACCTGACTGACCAGCACTGACCACTCAGGGGACACGATCTGGCCTCCAGAGCCTGTCCTTCCACTGTTGGAGACCACTACAAAGTGGCTCTGAGTTGGATTTAATATTAACCAATTGGCTTTCTGTGTTTAATTGTGAGTTGTCTGAAGCTTAGGCACCTTGTCTGCCACCCCAACTAACTACAAGGAGACTGCAGCTGCAGGCATGTCACTCCTGCTGTGAAGGCCTTCCTAGAGATAACATAGTTCTCCTAAATTAACATAATGTATTACTGGAAAAAGTCCTGCCCAGATTCCTGCCTTTTCTTGAGTATCTCCCTCTTTTGTTTGTAAACCAAATAAATATGGGCTGCCCAGAGAAGTCTTTGTCTAAACTCAGAGAATACTGAAGCTGTAAGAGAGTTAGTCCCTCCTAGAACCCTGAGTCATTTCCATTGTCTCATTTATTTAAGCCTTCACCGTCCACTCGCTTGGGAGATTGCGGGCCTGATCAGCCTGCAGTAACTAAGGGTTATTTAACCCGATTTTTGTATTCCACCACTCCTCCACCTGCCCCTCTTCCTGTTCTTCTACCCCTTGCAAACCATGCCTGGGATAGAGCTGCACACAGCAGCCCTTTGTCCAAAATGCCAACCATGCAGCGCTCTGAGGCAGCGCTCCGGAGATGCCAAACGGCACCACGCAGTGTGAGCTCTGCTCTTTGCAAAGGCAAAGAGGCAAACTGGAAAGGCTTGCAGAGCTCCCTCCATGAGAGAGAATGAGCAGAAAGGCCTATTCCATCTGACCTAGCTGTTTCCCTTCTAGGAATTTTCCTGAAAGCATTAAAGTCACCGTGCCACAGTGCTCCATGCATACCCACATTTATAGCGGCACAGTTTGTAACAGCTAAATCTTGGAAACAGCTCATATGCCCACCAACTGATAGCTAGAGCAAATGTGATGTTTATATACAATGGAGTGCTAGTGTACCACAAAGAGGGATACACTTGAGCCATTTGTAGGTGAATGAATATATCACAAGACTATAATCTTAAGTGAGCTAAATCAGATATACAAGTTTGGGGTTTTTCTCCCCTGGTACTGGGAATCGAACTCACAACCTTGCGCTTGCCATGCAGGCGCTGTGCCGCTGAGCTAAATCCCCAGCCCCCCAGATATACAAGTTTAAATATTGCATTTTCTTTTTTCTCAATGGGTAAATGAAGAGCAAAATGGAAGAAAGATATTGGGAAGCAGGAGGAATTTGTTCAGCAATCTAATATCTCTCTTCTCCCTTTTTCTCCACCTTGAAATAAATCATCTTCTCTTAATTAAAAAGAAGAATTTGTTCAAGTGGGCAGGGGAGCAAGGGATGGGGAGGCAAAGAAGGGGGGAAAGGATTTAAAAAGAGAATTGAAGGGGAAATGAAAACAGAGCTTTTGTGAATAGGGAAGGGAAGAGGGTTGAAGGGAAGGAAGAAGGATGGGCAAAGAAGAATTAAGATATGTACAGGTACAAATTCCCCGTGATAAATGTGATAACTATATTTGGCAAAAATGTACTAATAAAAAAAATTTTAAAGATAGACATAAAAAAAATACAAGCTGGGCATGGAGGTGCACGCCTATAATCCCAGCACTTGGGAGGCTGAGGCAGGAGGATCGTCGTGAGTTTGAGACCAGCCTGAGCTACAAAGTAAGCTCAAGGCCAGCCTGAACTGCATTGCGAGACCCTGCCTCAAAAAGACAAAAAAAAAAAAAAAAAGTCCTAAAGCCAGGCCCTGTCTAAAAGGAACAAGTGGCTCTTTGTAAAGGCAAGAGCACCCCCATGTGGCCAGTGCTCTGAACAGCAACTCGAAATGGACCAGCAGGCCCACCCTAAAAGACTTCAAAATGGGGAAACCGTGCCAGCAGTCCAGCCTGCACTAACTGCCACGCGGTGTAAAAGAATTCGTTGTATTAAACAAGCCAGGAGCACCTCTGGGGCTGGGAGCTTCCCTCGCTGGTCCGGAGCACCAGCTCTCGGAGTGGGGTTCTGAGACCTGGTTAGGCTGGGACTCTGGACCGGGGTCACCTGATCTCACCTGTGTGGTCCGTCCTGAGGAGGACTCTGCTGGCCCAGTCTGAGAACTGTCCTGCCCCGCTGCAGGCTCACATGGGGCACCCTTGCCAAGGGCAGATGGGAGCTCCGCACCTGGGCAGTACCTCAGTGTGTCCCACGCTGCCTCAGCTCCCAGGCTGAGCCCAGCGGCCATCTGCGCCAGCTCCTCCCCATCTGTCTCAGGCCACACTCCTTCCCGAGGGATCACTCTCATGACGGTCCTGGGCTGCGCTGGGCACCAGCCTGAGCCTGTGAGAACAGCCAGCCCAGGGAGCTCCTGGACCCTTGAGAGGTCCATACGTTGGCTATGGAGTGTACTTCAGGACAGCCATGCTCGGCCCTGCGCAGGCCCCTGCGACAGCATGCTGGGGTCTGGGTTAGAGGAGCCCGCACCCAGACAGGAAAGGGCAGGAAGACGGAGGAGGCATGGCTGCCTGGCCCAGCCTGGAGCCGCACGCCCTGCTCAGGCCTCATCCATCTCCCACGTGCAGCTCTGGGGAGCAGGCACCCGGAAGGGTGAGCTGACTCTCCCCAGCCCTGCAGCCCACCGGGCTCAAGGTCCCACGTTCTCTCTTCTCAGCACCCAGATTGTTCAGTGGCTCCACAAAGAGAACCAGGCCAAGCTCCCTGCAGGGGGTGAGGGACCCAGGGAGGCCACCGTGGAGGGGCTGCCCCGCTCCTGGCTCCTGCTCCGAGACTGGAGGGACAGACAGACGTACAGCACAGAGATAGACGCCTGGACGCCGGCCTCTGAGGCTCCCTGGACGGAGCAGGGGCCTGGGAACAGTGGCCACGAGCAGAGCCTCGAGGATGGAGCTTTCTCTCTCCTCCGTTTCATCGTTTATTGAGGTAAGGGTCCCATAACACAGAAGGAGTCACTTTAGTGAATTCAGTGGCTGTGACAGCTCACCTCTAGAGATCCCTAAAGCCTCATGCACATGAAGATGGGGCTTTTAGAAGGAGATTGGGTCAGGGAGGCTGCTGCTGACCTCCATTAGGAGCTGGGATCTGATTGGAAAAGGCTGTCACTGTCCCTCTCCGCTCCTCCCTTCTCTCTCCGCTTCCTGACCACTGTGCTGTGAGCAGCTCTCCTCCACCAGGCCCCTCTGCCCTGTCATCCTGCCCTGCAACAGCCAACCGTGGACTGAAACCTCTCCCTCCTTAACTTGTAGGTGTCAGGTGTTGTGTCCCGGCGACCAGAAAGTGACTGACACAGCGACACGTGTTGTCTCACGGTGCCATCCCATGTCTGTCTAGCTCCAGAGCACCTCCATCCTCCAAGCACAGCCACTCGCCTGCTCTGCCCTGCCCCCAGCCCTGGGGGGCACTGGTCACACTGTCTGGGTCACCGACCCAGGCACTTCCTATTCGTGTACTCATATGCTGGGTGGCCTCGTGTCTGTCCGGGGTGTTTCACTTCCCCTGCTGCCAGGGGTCATCCACACTGCAGCCCAGGTCAGGACCCCATTCACTCATGCCTTCATTCATTCATTCTTTATGGTTGAATTAAACTGCACTGCTTTGGAAAGACCACACTGCTTATCCACTCACGGTGAGGACCTCCGACTGCTCCAAGCCTGGGCGATTATGAACACTGATGTACAAGCTCTCGCTGAGGCACCCAGCAGGAGGGCTGGGGTCACTGGTGACTCTCACAGTGGGACAGCAGGCCATCTCCCACAGTGGCTACACGACCTTCCTTTCCTCCTCTCCCCGCCACACTTGTTATCTCCCACGTTCCACACTGGCCGGCCCAGGAGTGTGTGACAGCTTGCTGGGCTTCCGTTCCATGTGCAGCTCCTTCACACGTGACCTGCTGTGAGCTCCGCCCAGCGCTGTTGAGGGCCAGGACCCCACATATCTCACTCTCCCTCTGCCGTCTCAGCACCGAGCACCCAGCTAATGGGACACACAGTCCCTCCCCACCCAGACCTGTGTTTGGCCAGTGTGGCTGGATGTCTGATGCCAGGGCCACCTCAAAGGCCATGTTCAGCGTGACCTTGGGGTGCTTCTGCAGGACACAAGGGTGTGCTGGGCCATCCCGAGGCCACCTGCCAGCCACTTAGGGTTCCTCCTGCACTGACCCCATCGGTGCCATGCAGGCTTGGGGCTTTCTATGTCACTGGGCTCCAGCCATCCCCAGATGCTGGAGGAAAATGTGTCCACTCCTCTGGCCAGAGTCCCCAGGCAAGGAGGCCCTCCCCAGAAGCCCTCCGCCCTCAGGAGTGGGGTGGGGGTGCCCAGCGCCCCTCTTCCCCACTGCAGCCTGTATCCCAGGCTGTTCTCTGCTGAGTTCCACAGCCTTACTGGGCTCCCAGCACTCACAGCGTAGCTGCCTGAGGAATCTGACCCTTCTCCTGCCTCCATTCCCTACTAACCTGCACAGCCAAACCAATGATGCAGGGAAGCTTTGCTCTAGGTCTGCTCCAGGAGAATCCTGACTAAGACATTTACCATATGAACTCAGGAACCTGCTTAGGTACAGGGAAGGGAGACTGTCCCTGAGAGCAAGGTCAGCATGACTCAGACAGAGAAGACATGGGCATCATCATCAGACAAAGCAGGATCCTGGCCACAAGGAAATGGTGTGACATTTGACACCAGGAGACAGAAACACACATGAAAAGGGGAAGGACAGAGCTTGGGGCACTGGACTCGGAGGGGCATCAGACTGTCCAGCAACACTTCCCTTCCTGGGAAATGGGTCCTTCCAGCCCCAGGCACTTGATGCCCCGGCCTAGCTCTTGCCCTCTGTGCCCTTGACCTGTGCTCCTGTAGAGCTGCAGGCTGGCTCTACATTGTCCCCAAGGCCCATGGCTTGGTCCTGGCCCATGGCATGCTGGGAGGTGTGGACCCCTTGGGAGCAGGGTCCTTGAGGGGACACTGAGACCCTGCTCCTCCTCGCTCCCCCTGCTTCCTGGTTACCATGGAGTGAGCAGCCTCCCCCACCACACACTCCTGCAGAGGTTCTGAGGGGCCACGGGCCCAAGGCAACAATGCTGAGCAGCTGCAGGCTAAAGCCAGAGCCAGAACAAAGCTTTCCCCCTCCTAAGTTGATAACACATAGCAGATGCAAGCTGCAGGACAGTCACTCAATCCCGAGCCACTCCCTTCCTCACGAATTAATAAAACTCAGGTTTGGCTGTGGGTCAAGGGCTTCGTTCTAGTTAGCAAATGTTCTAACTGGACTGAGGACCCCCTTAGCTCTCTATAGCTACAGATACGTGTTTGTTTCCTTATTCTTACCGCGGGTTGCACCAGAAATGGTAGGTTGGAATTACTTATTGGAATTCCAATAACTTTTCCCTGGGATTACAAATGTGGACTCCAGACTGCAACAAGGTCCAGAAGGGCTTCTTATACCTGGGGGACCCTTTCTTTACCAGCAAGCTGTAAACCCATTCACAGGGACCACTGGGCTTCTCCTACAACCTTGGACACCACGGCAGGGAGCTGTGGCTTTCGCTGTGGAGCGCACCTGTGAGACTTAGTGGCTCTAACACAACTCAGCAGCTCCCTGGGCTGTGCTGGGTTCAGCAGACTGACTTCTCCAGGCCATGCCAGTGTGGGCTGCGAAGCTGGTGGGCACTGGGCACTGGGCACCGGCACTCACTCACAGCTTGGCTCCCAGCACCGGCCTCCTGAGAGCTTGGCAAACTAAGGCGTGTCTCCTGTCATGGCCAGCTATGGCCACCATGCGGTGCCATTTCCTCTATACTTGCCTCTCACACAGGCCTGCCTGACCCACAGGGGATCCAACACAGCCTCCTCATGGGCCAGGTTCTGGAAGAGCATGTGAGACTGGAGATTTCTGTCATCAGTCTTGGTAAACACTATCCATCACAGTAAGAAAAGCAAAACCGCTGGGAATCAAAGGAGCCACACTCCATGTGTGCGTGTGTGCACATGTGAGCGTGCACATTCCCATCTGAGGGGGCATTCGTGTGAACATGTGGATATGCATGTGAACATGTGGGTGTACAAGTGCCTGAGTGTGAGTGGTGTGCATGTGTGCATGTGGATGTGTGTGCAAGTTGTGTGTGTGCAGGTGTGGGAGCATGTGTGCTCCCTTGTGAGCATGTACATGCACCAAGCAGTGAGTGTGCATGTGTGTACATGTGTTTAAATGTGTGCGAATGTGAGCATGCATGCCCTCATATGTGTGTGAGAGCACACGTGTATGCATGTGCCTGAGTGACAGTGCATAGGTGTACAAATGTATACATGTGTGTGCACATGTGTGCAGCAGTGTGTTCCGCTATGTGGGCATATGTGTGAGTGTATGAGTGAATGGTATGCATGTTTTCATATGTGTGCATTGTGGAAGCATGCATGTGTGTGTGTGTCATGAGTGCTCCCTGTGTGGGTATGCACATGTGTGCATGCATGAGTGGTATGTGCAGGAGTGTGCATGAGCACATATGCGCTGGGATCCGGTCACAGCCCCGGCAGTCCACCTATTCTGGCGCTGCGGCCAGGTTCTTGCTCCCACACCCAGTGCCACCTTGCTGATGTCTGCTGTTGGCTGTCAGCTTAAATCAGTCAGAGCTGTCTTGTATTACTTGCAAATATTGATGAATATCCACATTCCATTCTGACCCCACACAAAGGCTCTACAGTTGTGTCTGACCCTCCCCCGAGTCTGGGAGGCTGGGGCTGAGCTGGGAAGGGACCATGTGAGCCCTATCAGCAGCGCTCCCTAGACGCTCTGACAAGGGCATAGTCACAGGCTGGACAAACACTCCAAAGGGTGCCAGTCCTTGCACCACCACCTGACACTGACTGAGCCTGCACCCCATTTCCCAGATGCAGTAACCCAGGTGACAAGGCAGAGCTCCAATTTCACAACATGCAGTCAAGCCCTGGGGTGCACTTCTTCCATGGTCCCTGGAAGCCTCCCCCGAAGGCAACCACCAACTGAGCTCAGAGGAATGTCACAGGTGCCCTCATGGCCCCACTAAGGCAGAGACAGAGCAAGAGGGGGGCTCGGTACCTACACACCAGAGGCACAACTGCTCAGCCGGTGCTGCTGATCGACTGGCTCCAAGTCACGCAGCTGCAAACAACACGTCTCCATCTTGCCCTGGAGAACCACACTGATGGGGGAGAGGCTCAGCACTGTGTTTACACACTTAAAGATCCTTAAGTCAGGCATCTTTGGAGCTGCCAGGGACTCAACGGGAGCGTGTGACCAGATGCGCCTTCCTCCCTGATGGCCTGGCCACAAACCGTACCACTGGGCCACAGCTGCTTAAGCTGGGCTCATCTTCAGAAGGTACCCTGTGATTTGGTAACAAATCCTACCAATTTGTCAGCTCACTCCACCCAAGTTTAAAAGCCAGTTGTTGGAAGGATTGCTGGCAAATGAGAAAGCTGCTACGGATGCAAAATGTCAAGCACAACTCTGCCTTGCCAACTTCTCCAGGGGATCCTGGGCTCAGCCCTTCCTTCCAGCTGTGCCTCCATCTTTGTATTAGCCCTAGGAAACGGATACTATCACTGCCCCCCTCTACAGTGGAGGCAGAAGCCAGCCACCCTGCTAATGCTCCAGCCATATTAGCCACGCTGCAGATAACCAAGGTTATGCCTAATTTGCAACACTGGCTCTTAAGACTGCAAACTCCAGGATGAGGGCTGACTTGGTTCCCAAGAGTCACCAGGGCTGGACCTCTTCTCACCTTTCTTGTCTGCCTCCTCATTGTGGGGGGCCCTAGGCATAGCAAGTAGCTGCTGTAGCACTATCCACACAGCCCAGGTAGAGAGACAGCAAGGATCCTTTCCTGGAATCCCCTAGCGAGCACCTTCTCTGGGCTCAGTGGTCCTAACTGTGCTTCCCACCTCCCCTGGCTTGCCTCATGCATCTCCTTGCCAGTGGTATGTCACTTGGAGCCAGGGGTACCTCAGCCTCTGAAGTAAGAACTGTCCTCCAAACCCTTGCTAAAGCAACCCCATCCTGTAATGGGCCCTGCCAGGTGCTGAAGCTGTAAGGTCAACAACCACACTTGGGTTAAACTGCACCAGGAGTGTAAAGGCAATTTTAAAACTTAAAGCTGGACACCAGATTCAAGGATGGGCAGAACAAAGCAGCCTGTTCTCATAATTAGAAAATAACAAAACTCAAGTAGCCTTGGCATTCCAGGGCCACCTGCAACTTGTAAGATAAATGTAACTCAGCCAAACAGTGCCTCTCATTATGTTACCTTGTTTCAAGGATTTATCACCTGGAGATGGACCAGCTGGATCTAAGACAATGATTGATTCTTCCTGCTCAGCCCAGCCCTTGACTTCTCTGCTGTATGATAAGAGAGACTCCCAATTAACTTGTTCAAAATAAAACTGCCTGACAATATATGATCAAATGTATGTAACCAGTTATAGAATACCCTGTTACCTGCCTTTTGTACTTTCTTCTAACAACCTATATAAGGGACTGTAAAACCTCAAGACAGGGCTGATGTTTGGAACTGAGATTCCCATCAGCCTGATAGCATAATACAAGTGTGTGCCTTCCAAAGTTCCTTCCTGCCATGTCTCCCATCTAGTCCGTTCCTGCTTCCACAACAGCAGAGAGGGGTGGAGCACACTGATAAGGATAGGCTCGGCTCAGAGGGGAGCACACGCTTCTCCCAAGGGTCCTTCTTGCTTTGGATCCTGCTTTGCTGTTTTAATTGGCACCCTAAGAAAACAGTGGCCTAGCACAGGAGGGATGATGGGTGGCACTTCGGCCCACATGTCACCCACGGCTCTGTAAGCAAGAATGAATTCAGCTACTCGCCAAGTTGGACTCCTCGGTATTTTCTGGACTGTCGGAGCCCCAGTGCAGAGGCAGACATTTCTTTCTTTTAGGTTCCACCAGGAAATTCACATAATAGCTCCCCGAACTCAGGGACTACAGAGGAAGTAGAAACCAAGGCTGCTTATAAAAAGAGGGCAGCTGTTGGGAAGGCTCCTCTCTGCTGGATGGGGAAGAGCAAGGATTAGACCCAGGCCTCTGTGTCTAAGCAGCACCACAGGTACATCTAGGATGCTGGAGACAGAACCCTGAAAGGTTCCGGCCTCCCGGGTTAGAGGCCTGGGTTCTCACCGTTCTGAGCGCTGGATAAAGTTCTCACAACCTGCACTTCTGGGCTCCAAAGCCTGGTTGTTTAATTTCTGTCTCTCCACCTCTTCATCCATAAAATCTGAACAGCAATCAGTCCCGAGCCCTTAGGAATGAAGAGGGGGTAGAACACGTGTGCGAAGAGCAGCAGCTATACATACACCTGCCTACCCGGTCAGCACTGAATCAGTCCCGCTTCCATGTCCTGCCCTGGGCAGCGGTATGGGTGCTGTACAGTGAACTCCCCGCACTGTCCAGGGCGATTGTATAGTAAAACCACTCTCTTGACTACTGCCGCCAAGACGCCCATCCAGCCTCGAGCTGAGTGTTTTAATAACACTGTTGCCTCCCTGCCGGAAGCCGGTGGCCCATACTGAGCAGCCCCTTCCCTTGGTCCCCAAAGAATCCCGCCAGAGGACGACGGCGGCGGGAGCCCCGGGACGCCCGGATGGGACAGGTTCAGTTGCTCCGTTCCCACCGGTACATGAAGCTGGGGTTGTGTCCTGAACAGGTTTTTGTTGTTTTAATTTGCACTTTACATTTTACAAGACCCAGTAGCGAATAGTTCTGTTCTGTGGCGCCTGCAGTTCTTAACACTCAGTAAAATGCAGCTTTGGTTCCAGATGTGCCTGGGCGCGATTGCCAGCAGAAGGATCGCGACCGCCGGGTGGTGCTGGCGGCCCGGGCCGCCTCTCCCCGGACCGCGAGGTCCTCTGCCCGGCGCCTTTGAACTTCAACTCCACGTGGCTCACGCCGAGAAGGCAAGCAGAGGGGATAAGGCTCGGAGGAGACCCCGGAGACCTCAGCAGAGCCCCCGGACCCAGGAGAGCAGAGGGCGTGGTAGAAGCTATCGGGACAACTCTAGGGAACTACACAAGCAGGGCCCTCCAGTCCCGCGGCCCAAGACACTGACCCGGAGTAGAGCCACTCCCATTTCCAGGGGTGGGGCCTGAGACGCCTAACCCAATCACGAATCCCTACCAATAAAAACTCCATTCCGGATATGCCGGGGTCTTCTGGGAAGGCGCTTCCCAGGAAGGCGCCTCTCTAGAAGCCACGGCCCTCGGCGCGCCGTCCCATTGGCTGAGCTAGCTGTCCATCACGAGGGAACGGGACTAGGCGGGGCGAGTCGCACGCGGGAACCGGGAGCGTGCGGGCGCCTTCTCCGCCCCCAACCGGCGGCCGGGGCGGGGCCTCTGGAAGGAACGGCTAGCAGGTGGCGGCCCGTCCGCACTCCGCCGACGCGAGCGGCGGAGGAGCGGGGCGCCTGGAGGGGGAGCTTCGGGGCAGCCTTTAGGAGACAGGCGGGAGCGGCGCAGGTAAGGATCGCGGAGGCCGGCCGCCCACGCGCGGAGCGGGAGCGAGGCGATTCCCGCCCGAGGTGGAGGCGCGCTCAGTGCGGCGACCCACGAAGCCGAGGGCAGGAGAGTTCCGCGCCCGGGCCCCTACTTTGTTCTGGTCGCGGCCGCATCTCCTTGAGGTAGCTGGGCCGCGTCCCTAGCCTGGGAGGGCGGGGAGCCGGGCTTGCGGGGGTGGGGCGGAGGGCGTGCCCTGGAGGGGCGGGGCGGGATGGGATGGGATGGGATGGGATGGGAAGGGATGCTGGCGGGGAAGGGGACCCGCTCCAGGTACCAGGACCGGACGGGGAGGATCGTGGCGGGACGAGCGCTCCGGGGCTGTGTTCTTGCCGACTTGCTTCCAAGTGCAGGGGTGCAGAAGCAAACGAAAAGACAACATAGCCCTGGCAGAATTTTCAAGGCCCGTCCCTTTATGGCAGCGCTGAGGGAGCGGGTGCGTGCGTGCGTGTGTGTGTTTCCCTCCCGGTGCAGCACGGCCCTTGTCCCCGTGGCACTAGCTGTGTAGAGCACCTAGCAGCTAACAGCTCAGAGCTGCACAGGGAGAGCAGCGTATTAACTTGGCTCTTGACTGCTCCTTTCTAGGGCCTGCTTTCTCCCAGCTCTTTGCCTTAAAGAGTTCCCTGATTTTATGCCAGGCGCACATCTGTAATCACAGCACACGGGAGGCTGAGGCAGGAAGACGGCAGGAGTTCAAGGCCAGCCTGGACTACATCGTAAGACCACCACCCCCACCCCCGCCGCGCCAAAAAAAAAAAAAACCAAACGTACAAAAAAAAAATGGAAAGTTCCCCTTTCCATCCTGGGTTACCTGGTGAGTTTAAGGCCAGCCTGAGCTACATAGCAAGGCCCTACCTCGAAAACAAAAAAAAAAAAGGTATCTGCCCTCCCCAACCCTCATTAAGCAAACTGAAGCTTCCTAACATTAAGGCCACACTCTGAAGCTAAAGGTAGCTTTTACCTGTTTCATAAGCTGATGTTTTAAAAAGTGAGGGCTTTGAAATGAAAATGTTATTCACAATTTAGGTTTCTAAACGTAAACATGCCCACTTTGTCCACTGTTTCAGTAACTTTTTCTACTGTGGTTCCCCCTCCCCCAATATTTTAATTATGAAAAAAGAACCATTCGGTTTCATCCATTACAGAAAGCCCAGATGTCTATATTTCTTGGTGCTTTCAGGATGTTTCTTTTAAAGAAATGGCGCATTTCTGCTGCACAGGCCATAGTTTTACTTCTTTGACTTGTGACTGGAACTGTGGCCCTCCTCCCACATTTGCACTCTTGCTCTGTTGAAAACCTGCCTGTCTTCACCTCACTCCCAGCCATGTAGGTGAGCTCAGGTCATCTTTCCCAGAGTTCCTGGCCAAGGTGTGCACACTGTCTCTGCTTGTCCTTTACTGGGCCAGTGGCCACTTCTCCCTTCAGCCCCATCTGCTGTCTTTCCTAGAGTGAGCAGCTCCCTGTTCTCTGGGGCAGTGGCGCCTGCTCCAAGTGGCCGGGTAGGAGGGACCTTCAGTGCTCAGATGTGCTTTGCATAATAAAATGGGATTGCAAAGATTCAGGGAGAGCATACAGGTGTCACCCCCCTGCAGCATGCAGCCGTCCACAGTGGGATGCACTAACCAGGCAGGAGGAATGGTGGCATTCATGCGAGTTCTCGCCCTTCCTGCCTACAGCCCCTGGCTCCCCAGGTCTGAGGCTGATCCATAGGAGAGGCCTCCTTTCATTCGGCCGGGATGGCATCTGTGGACTTCAAGACCTACGTGGACCAGGCCTGCAGAGCAGCTGAGGAGTTCGTCAATGTCTACTACACCACCATGGACAAGCGGCGGCGCCTGCTGTCCCGCCTCTATATGGGCACTGCCACCTTGGTGTGGAACGGAAACGCTGTTTCGGGACAGGAGTCCTTGAGTGAGTTCTTTGAAATGCTGCCCTCCAGCGAGTTCCAGATCAATGTGGTTGACTGCCAGCCTGTCCACGATGAGGCCACACCGAGCCAGACCACGGTCCTGGTTGTCATCTGTGGGTCAGTGAAGTTTGAGGGCAACAAACAGCGGGACTTCAACCAGAACTTCATCCTCACTGCCCAGGCTTCCCCCAACAACACAGTGTGGAAGATTGCGAGTGACTGTTTCCGGTTCCACGACTGGGCCAGCTAGTCGGTGAGGAAGACCCGTAACTGCGGCGCCAGCTCTGGAGAGCACCATCTCAGCTCTGAGATGTGAGGACACGCTCCTTTCTGTTATTGCCACAATGCACTGTGCTGAGGCCAAACTCACTCCTTGTGTTCATTCACATCCCAGGAGCCCTTTCCCTGCGTATACACTTGTCATAGTTGCCTTTTAAAAGTAATAAGCTTTTCTATTTTTCTATTTGCCCAGTAGAAACCTGATTCTGGAAATTCAGAAAATAAAAAGTCATCAGTACAAGTTGTTTCTCTCCCTGTGTCTGCTGTGCTCTCCTAGGCCTTGAGCAAGAGGAGAGTTGAAGGCAGAGGCACCTGCAGGAGAGTGGGGTCCTGGACTGCACGTGCGCACGCACACACACACCAGCACTGTGTGCACACAGGTGACCCGGAGGCGGGGATCACAGGCCACGTGCACTAGGTCCCTGTGCATCACTCCAGACCAGTGCACCGGTATCTCCAGGCCAGGGCTGGCCATCCGGATGCCTGCATCCTTTTCCCTTACCAGAGTCACTGAGCAGGGGCCTGGCTTCCACCTTCGCATCTGAGCTCAGAGTTGAATGATGAGAGCGGACAAACTACAGAGTTAGCTATTAATTACTTATAGAGGAATAGCTGCCTTAAACTCCCAGACTCCTGCTTTAGGGAATACCAGGTCAGGGCGCCAGAACTACTGACAGAGCCACCCTGATTGCAGAAAATTGGAGACGGGGCCATCACTCCCTGACCATTGAGTGACATCTGTGGTGAGTGCTGGGCTTGGGATGGGGTCATCAACACTGCAAAGGGAACATACTGGAGAACAGAGACTCCTGGTGAGTAGTGGCCCAGATGGCAGGGTCCTTCTGACCCCTCTTGCCCTCAAGCACGGAATCCAGCAGCCTCATGCTTAGGGGGATGAGGGACCCCTTAAAAGGTGACTTCAGCTCAGCTGGCAGCTAGTTTGCCTCAGCTCAGGACAGTTTGGCCACGCCCAAGAGGTAGAGTCCTTGAGCTAGGAGGAGCCTGGGTGTTTGGTGACTGGGGGCTCACATCCCCTGGGATTGCTTTGTGAGAATAGACTCTCAAGCATCGTCATGGGCTATGTATCCTGAATAGAGCACTTTTTTTTTTAACAGCACTGACCTTAAGAGGAAGCACGTGCTTTGGGTGACTGGTGCATTGACGGTGGTGGCTCTGCTGAGGCCCCCAGGCACCAGAGCTGGCTTCCTGCTCTGCTGGGAGACAAGGTAGCTGAGGAGTTATCAGCCTTGCTGATGTTTCATCCACCGCTGACCAACACAAACATGGTGGGAAGATCACACTGCCCCTTGTTTGGGCCGCTCTGAGCGTGTAGCTCACACTGCTTGATGTTCACACAATGACTGAAGACACATTCTACAACATGCCTCTGTCATTAAGCTGTACATGACCGTGGCTTTGAAGCCAAGGAGTAGTCAGACAAGTTGCACGGGCTTGTGCCTAACCAGCCAAGAAAAGTGGTTCAGCTGAGACTGGTGAAAGCCAGGAAGTAGAAGGAACGCCAGGCCCAAGCCACAGTGCAGGCTGGTGTGGGGTTGTCTTGAGACCTGGAACTACAAATGAACATAGCCCACAGGAGCCAGGACATGGAGGGCCAGGGAGAAGAGTGCCCAGCACGTACTGTGGAGGGAGGTGCTGGGCAGAGGCCCCTGCCTCTAGGAACCCAGAGCTTCACAACACACACACACATACACACCCCTACCCGGTGCTTGGATCCTAGCGGCTGGAGAAGCCTTGACAGCAGGCTCCTTCAAAGCCCTCTGTTGAGGACCGCAAATTCACAGTGGATATTTTTGCATACTTGCCTAAGGGATAAATGGAGGTTTGGGATTATCACCCTTTCAGATTTCCCATTAACTCTTTAGGGATGGGCCATCCTCTCCCAGCCACTAAAACTAAACTAAGACCACAGAGATTAAAAAACATTCCAGGGCAAGCTCCTTCTTAGCATGGGGTCATCTCCAAACTCCAGGCATCCCAGGATTATCCCTTGGGTTACCACTGAGTCATGGACCTCTGAGTCTTCCGCCTGCTAGTTCCCCCATCATTGTATATACCCAATAAATAGTGGCTGGTTTAGAGTGTCTTTGTCTCTGCCTATCCTGAGGCACTGACCTTCCAGCCCTCCTTCATGTATTACTAAATTTGTCCCTGTTTCTTATTTCATCCTTTTGCTGTACTCTTCTGTCTTGGTTACTTTTCTCTCCTTGCTCAGAGAAAATACCCGACAGCGCCCAACATTAAGGAAAGAAAGGTTTATTTAGCTCACAGTTTGTGGAGGTTTCAGTCTGTAATCAGCTGGCTCCAAGGCAGGGTGGCTTGGCTAAGGGGCAACCGTTCAAGGCAGAAGACAGCAAAAGGAACAAGAACACAAAGGGGTCAGAGCAAGCCTCTTTTCCTCCCTTATATTATAAGCAGGCTACCAGCCCCTAGGACAGGTGTAGCACTCACACCATCTCCCTGCCCTCTTGTACAGGATGTTTACAAAGTGAAGACCCTGCCCCTTGCTGAGTCACTTCTAAACTTCCCAATTCGACATACTGTATCAACCATTACATCCTCATACAGGTAGTTGAGGATCATGGCCAGGTCCCAGTAGCGCTCCATGCTGGGTTCCATGAGCATGTCCCAATCAGGAGCATGCTGCTGGCCACCTGCCACCCCGCAGACCTCCACAGGGGCAGGGTGTCCCCTCTCCATCTAGCTCAGTGTGGTCCCCTGTTGGATTAATAATATATCAGTTATTGTGGACTGATCAGGTCCACAATCTCCCAAATGAATGTATGGTGAAGGCTAAATAAAAAGAGGCAAATGGAATGATTTCAGGGCTCCAGGAGGATCAAAGCCCTCTTACAGAATTTGAGATTCTCTCAGGGCTAAAACCAAGACCTTCTCTGGGTGGCCCATATTTATTTGGTTGTCAGAAGAAGGGAGGGGAATACTCAAGAAGGATAGAATTACTCAAGGACTTCTCCAAGTAAGGTATTAAATTAATCCATAATAAGGGTTAAATTAATCCAACCAGGGGTGAAATGGCTGAGGCTATAGTCATTATGTAGTTGAGATCAGATCCAGGTGTCCTTGGCTGTGATCTTGTTTTATCCTTTGAGGCTTTCCAGCTTCATCCGTCATTACAGGTTCTAGTAGGGATTAGTGACTCACAGAGGTTCATTTACTATGAGTCCATTACCCACTTCCAGACAAATGACGTGGGCTTTGGACAGATTCACAAGTAAACATAAAAAAGCCAATTGGTTAATTTAAGTCCTGCTCTGGGCTGCATCATGGCAGTCTCCATCAGTCCCAGCCACCTAGGAAGGCAAGGTGAGGAGGATCCCAGCCAGGCTTACACACTGGCCCTTCCTGCAGCTCTGGACACTGAACTAAGCACCCTGTGGGCAAAAGGCGCCACCCTCCCATCCTGTCCCTGGCTGCCTATACTGGAGCAGGGAGGACAAGGGCAAGAAGATGGGAAGGTGCCAGCAGGGGTGGGAGGGGACCTGAGCAAAGCAGGACGGGCAAGGCTTGGGACATGGCTGGACCCCAGGACTCCGCCCACCTCCACTTTCCCAAGGTTTCAGAGCAGCAGGAGTCTTCCCTTCTCCGCTCCCTGCCTGCATCCCAGCAGCATATCTTTGCACTTCAAGCTGTGGATGATCCCAAAGCCTGACGGGCTGAAGGAAGGGAGGCTGGTTCACAAATCTGCCTTACGAAATTAACAGTTAAAAGCTGCAGAAGCAAGAAAACATGTAAGTCTTCACCTAGATTCACCTTTGATGAAATTATCCTAAATCAGTTTTAATATTTCACTGGCCCAAGAACGGCCATAAACACCCATGCTGTCCACTGTGATCCAACTTGCAAGTGGATGGTGAGAGAAGGGGAAGGTGTGCTGTGTTCTCAGCACCTGCTGCCTTGCTCACTCCCACTTCTGGTCCCTCTGCGCAGCACAGCAAGGTCTGTGGGTTCTGTGGCGTGGGTCTGGTGAGGCACAGCTAGTGGAGCAGGGCAGGCAGGGAAAGCAGAGGGAAAGTGGGCTGATGTGCAGGAGAAGGAGGAGGCCCAGGAAGGCAGGGGTGTGGCAGAGACAACAGACACATTGAGCTGTCTCCATTACCGCTGAGATAGGACAGCTAGACCCCTGCGCAGTCCCACGCCACTACATGTTAAGGCTGCTGGTGGTGTTAAGCCTTGGTTTGGTTTCCTTGAGACAGGGTCTCTGTTGCACAGACTGGTCTCCAATTCCTGGGCTCAAGTGGTCCTCCTGCCTCAGCCTCCTGAGCAGCTGGGACTACCAGTGTGCACCACTGTGCTCATGATGCTGCTAGTATTACAGCAGAGCCTTCTGGGGCTTTGCTGGAGCAGAAAACCCAGCACTGCCCTTGGATTCTCATCCTGCAGACCCCTGAGCCCTACAGGCACAATTCCTTCAGAGAGCTGGATAGGTCATCTGCATTGTGCAATTCACTCGTGCAGACTTATTCATGACGTCTCCTTAATTTTGTAATGATTGTGCCCCTTCCTGGTATTAGTAACATTTGTCTTCTTCTTACAGATTTACCAGTTTTACTAACATTTTTGGATTTTTTCTGAGAACAGGGTCTTTCTTGTTAAGTAGTTCAGACTGGCCTTGAACTCACTACATAGCCCAGGCTGGCCTTGAATTTGTGGCAATCCTCTTGTCTCAGCCTTCCGAGTGCTGGGTGCCACCGTGCCCAGAAGAATCAGCTTTTTTATTGATTTTTTTTCTCTACTGCTTTTGTTTTCAATTTAGTTGGTTTGTACTTTTTGTGGCTTCCTCCTTTCTGCTTGTTTTAGCTTTGTCTTTTATAATTTTCTTAAGTTAGAAGCTTAGATTATGAACTTGAACTCTTCTCATAATATGATCTCTGTTGGTCCAGTCAAATCACATGGTGATCAGGGTCAACAGATGAGGAGATACAGGCCACATACAGGTAGGCTGAGCTGACACAGGAGCAAAGGGCATGGAGACCTGGGGTGAAGAATGGAGGCCTGATCACTCTTCCCAGAGTTCAACCCCCAGCTGCAATCTAACTCGACTGTAAGCAGCCCTAGCGTCATCCTCCAAATCAATTAATTCCGTGCAAACTAAGCTCATAGTCTCATGATGTCCAAGAATGAAATCTCAAGCCAAAAGGAGGAAGTTAGGAAGTATCCACTGGAAATAGAAGAAGGGCTCCTGGAGTCTGAATATCCAGGAGGGGATTCCGAATGGAAGTCCAAATTATGTTCTTCCTCCTGTTCTTCCTTGAATGGGCAGAGCACCAGAAAAGGCTCATTTCAAAGAAACCAAGCTCAGACAAATCAGCTATTTTGTATTCTGATGTTTTTCAGAGTCTAATCCAAAGGTGACGAGGAAGGATCACTAATTTAGCATACTCCTTGGAATCTTTTATCTGGTCACTAACTTAGCATACTCCTTAGAACCTTTTATCCCAGGAGAGGTCCTTCTTGCTAAACTTTTATCTTTTTTGTCCTTGTGTTTTCCCTTATCTCTTTTTTTTTGTTTTTGCCCTGTCTGTGTGTATTTTTAATAACGAAACTATCACAACCTGACAGCAAGTTTCTTGTCTCTGAGCAGGAGGAAGAGGCTGGTAGGAGCTGAATTTGGAGTTCATAGCCTAGGAGTTTTGGGGATCAGGGTAGATGGTGCCTGGGCCCACCTTAAACTCCAGCCCTGCTCCCCTGTCACCCTGCACAGTGAAGGCCCAGCCTTTCCTCTGTAAATAGCAAATGGAACCCCAGCTGGCTCTGTCCTTTGGGACAGGGCTAAGGGGCACTGCTCTCCACTGTGCCAGAGCCCCTCCGGAACCACCTGAGCTTGCACACCTGCTCTGTGCCTGAGGTTTCCACTCTGTTCACCTCATCTCAGGTCACTGTCTCAGGTTTGGGGGGGGGCGACAGGCTGGGTATGGGGGTGACGGTGGAGGGAAGCGTGTGCCAGAGATGTCTGCTACACATGGCAGAGTCAGTCAGCACCTGGCAAATTCCAGGTGGATGTGGGCCCAGCACACAGCACTAAACAGCTGAGAGGAAAAGGAACCTGATCCCTGGTGGCTTCAGTACACTTAGGACTCGTGCAACCCAAGCCTGTGGACTGCAACCCCCCTTCTCACAGGCCAGACAGTTGGCTAGGCCTCTGTGCAGCCTGTAAACAAAGGTGTCCATCTCACAGCACTGACCACTTTTCATTATCATAGAGGCAAGGGACCTGAGCATTCCTTGGTTCAGCATGTTGCCAGGTTCCAAGAAAGGAGTTCAGCTGGGGAACACGGATTGCTGAAAGTTCTTCGGAGAGCATGTGACATTTAACAGCCATGTACTTGGCCCTGGTGGGTCCATTTCCACATACAGTTAGCTCTCCATAAATTGCATACCTGTGTATTCAACTAACTGCAAATAGAAAATATTTTAAAAATGCATCTGTACTGAACATGTGCAATTTTTTCTTCATTCCCTAACCCTAAACAATACAACATAACTATTTGCAAAGGGATTTACATTTACTGAGTATTATATATAATCTAGGGGTGATTCACAGTATATAAGAGGATGTGCATAGGTTGTATGCCATTCTACATTTGACATAAAGGACTTGACCATCTGTGGTTTGGAGTACACAGAAAGGGTCCTGAACCAATTCCCTTCTGACCCTGAGGGGGGACCTGATACACGTGAGAAACCCGCCTAGCTATTAGTCTCATAGGGCTAAAAAAATCCCAAGGGAACTGAGAGTTTTAAAAAAATGCCAGTGTCTTCAAGGCTACAGAGTGAAGATAAGAACTACACCAGGAGGTGGGAGGATGGAAGCCGCTCAGCGTTCATACTCTGCAGAGATGCCAAGAAACAAGAGTAGAGAAAACAAGACCATTAAAATCAAACCCACGGAGGCTGGGGAGTGATCCGCCCTGCTCCAAAACCCAATTAGGAATTTCCCAGAGGGAAGGGGCAAATTCCAGGTAGCAAGGATAACCACAGACTTAGAAAAGTCTCTAAAGTAAACTGTAATTACCTTCATTAGCATAGTAAAAATCATACCCCAAGGTGAAGACTTAATTAAGCACTGAGACATTCACTTGAAGGGCCTTGACAAAAAAGAGCTCCAGCACAACTGAAACTCTATCTCCATGTGTGATGGCTTCAAGGCCCTTCCCACCCCACAGGTACCATAAAATCTGTACACCTTTGCCCTTACTTTGGATCAGCCTGGGGGGTCTTGCACCCCTCAGATTTCTCCCTTGTGCTCAAGCGAAAGAGAAAGCACCTTTTCTGTGCCAAGGGCTTCTGTCTGAGCCTGAGGGAAAGCACAAGAACCCACCGAGTTGGTAACACACACACCATTCACACAATGCTGGTGACAGCGTTCTTTGTGATGGGAAAAGAGTGCCCTAAATGTCCCCAATAAGCGACTCTACCCTAATTATGTTGCTACGGGAGGCATTATGCAGTTTTAAAAACAAAAGGGTAGGGGGCTGGGGATTTAGCTCAACGGCACAGCGCCTGCCTGGCAAGCACAAGGTCGTGAGTTTGATTTCCGGTACCGGAAGACAAACAAAAAAAAAACAAAGGGTAGAACTTTATGTGATATGAATATGGAACAATCAGATTCATTGGTTGTCAGAAACATAAAACTCATTCTTTGAAGGATACTTACATTACAGGCACCATGACATCCCAAGAACCGCTCAAGAGTTTTGCACTATTTCTAACCTCATTTTGCAAATGAGGAAACTGATTTGAGAGTTCAAAAAGTGACACTCCAATATGTAACTGTGTGCATGGACTTTCTGGAAGCACTGGCCAAAAATCAAGATGGCCGTCTCTAGAACCTGGCTTCTACGCTTTTAATGTGAAGCTAAGGCATTGGTTGTTGGGTATCTTAATTTTGTATTTTTAATGGCATGCACGTCTTCTGCTTTACATTAAAATCTCTAACTCAAATAATAAGAAATGTATTTCGACATTCCGGTTGCAGGAATCTGCTAGAGAACAGCCAAGCTGAGCTACGAACAGAGACGTCTCCAGGTAGACCTTTCATGGAAACATCGGGCTCTCATGAAAACATATTCATCTTAAAATTTTAAAAATAATCAACTAAGCGTGTGAGAGATGGTTTATCTTCAAAGCGGTGGTACTTCCATCAAATTTAAGGCAGATAAAGACGTGCGAGGCAGATAAAGACGAACTCAAAATGACCATCTGCCGCTCGCCGCTGAAGCCTAATCCCGGCTCGTGGAGGGCCCAGGCCTAAACTGCGGCTTTTGAACCTGGG
The DNA here is from genome assembly GCF_000276665.1 of Chinchilla lanigera. NCBI lineage: Eukaryota > Metazoa > Chordata > Mammalia > Rodentia > Chinchillidae > Chinchilla > Chinchilla lanigera. The sequence goes on from NW_004955415.1 coordinate 30,377,759, forward strand.
GCTGCGCCGCGGGAAACTGCCAGTTCGCGCTCGCCCCGCCGTGCCCGCCCACTCCTGCTGCCGCGGGTGGGGCCGCCCAGCAGCCCAGGACGCCAGGGAACAGGCGGTGCCTCCCAAGGGGCATAGCCCGTGAGCCCACACCTGGTCTCGGACCACCCCTCCGCGCCGAGGTTGGACGTCATCGCTCCACGACCGCCTAGGGCCAATCAGAAGACATTAGCTGTCCTCTGGGAAGAAGGTAGGCTCTACGTGACGTAAAACGCCAGCTCCGCCCCTTCTCCAAGGACCAGGGAGCGGGGCCGGGGTGGGCGTGTCCTGCCTGCGGGTCGCCAGTAGCGTGAGGGCGGAGGGGCTGAGAGGGCGGGGCCAGGAGCCGGGGGGCCGCGGTGGGCGGGGTTACGTGGTTCCATGAGAGTTTGCTAAATTTTCTTTCCCTTCTGTTTCTGCAGTCTTATTTTTAAACCAGAAACTATGTAAAATAGTGTAGCTGTCTTTACTTAGTACGAGGTGGGCATTTCCCTGCCGTTAGACTTTGTAACATCTTACTTTATATCCCGCTCCGTCTTTTTTTTTTCTCAGTTTCCTCTGGGACTTTCTCTTCTGGTCAAGGCCCATCGCCTTAGTGTGGCAGGGTCTGTCCGGGCGCTGCGGAAGTTCTCTGGCTGTGCACAGTGACCCCTGGACCTGCCGAAACCCGTCACCGCCACGCTGCCTTCTTACGCATGCGCAGCAGAGGTTCTGCATTCGCTTGGGGCCTGGAACCTAGTCCAGTTCCACTGTGTGCCTCCGGGCGGACTGTACAGCTCCACTGTTATGCTGCTTCCTTACAGTGATGTTCTGCGGCTGTCTGCGGCCTTTGAGGCTTGCACATCCTTGGGGATGGGCTCCTTCCCAGGCCATCCCAGGTTTGGGACAGTGGTAGAGACTTCTCAGGCATAGTTGGATGTCCTTGGAAATTGCCTACTCTGGTGTCTTCAGTGCTGGAGCGGGAGAGATCATGTACAAAGTTTGTTTTGTCAATTTTTAGACACACACTCCCTGCATGTTTAACACATCCATATGCAGAGCTGAGAAGAGATCGTTTTGCTTTCAGGTACCTGTTGGGCATGTGTAGGCCCGGGTGAAAACTTAAGGTTCATGGTGTTTAAGTCCCTGCTTGACCCAGGAGAAAACACAAGTCCTGCTTTTCATGGGCAGCAGGTGAGGGCCAGGAACTGCCTCTTACCATCCCCCTAGCCATCCCTGGCTGTGTCACTGTTGTACAGTGCTGTGTGCACCTACTCGAAGGATGTCCCTGTTTGCTCTTTATGTAGAGCCCCCATTTAGTTTTGAGACCCTGAGGTTTTCCTAACCCTCAACAACAGTCTGAGCTTGATAAGGGCCTGGATCTTTTCTGCACACTTAGAGAACATCTTATTCTTTCAAGCTAAGTTTGAAACCACAAGCTTGTGGCCATTTTAGCTATAATTAATGGTTAAGGAAGCAAGGAAAAATCTCATCTTCTTTGTTTTCAGGTGTGTTGGGGACCAGATTATGTAAGGGTTAAACTGCTGACGATAAGGGACCTCTGGCCACGTTGGAAAACCTCATGTTTACAGTCTCTGAAGACAAGATAAAGCTACAGCTGTGGGCTGCTGACACTCCCTATTCCAGAGCAATAAAACTGCCAACTTTAGTGATCAAACAGTTGTCTTAATTGGTGAGATTTACTGCCTTTGTTCTACTTCTGAAGACTCTGCCCATTTCTTCGAGCTTTTGCCTCCAATGTGCTCTCCTCTTCCTTCACCCCTCAAATCTGTGGAAACCCAACAAATACTATGGGTGATCCAGAAAGTCTTGTCTTACCTCCTGACAATGCTGACCTTCCTGAACTCCCCAAAGCATATTACATTGTCTCTTTTATTTAAGCCTTCACTGTAACTCATTTTAGGAGATTGGGGGCTAGGCCACATCCCCAATACAGGTAGCCCCCAACTGCCTGGCCCAAGACTGCTAAAGACTCGCTTTAGCCTAACATTATGATTGCATCAGAAGGACTTCAGGGTGGGGAGGAAGGGCCTGCAGGACTCATATACTATGTTGCCCACACATACTGTGTCACACATGAGGGGCCTGGGCCCCCTCCCCAGGCTCAGGGTATTATAAACAGCTAAGTTAGGCAGAGGTATTATAGGTAGTCAGACAGGGCTAGGCCCTCAAAAAAGTCCATGCAGAAGATGAGAACCCATTAAAACTACAGATGGGAGCACATCTATTGGAGGACAGGCCTCAAGATAAAGATGGAATGACCAGGCTTACATGCCTCCCCAAGGGATAAGCAATATACTATAATTGGTATCATCTGGTCCAATAAAGTCTAGCTAGACACCAGTCAGTCACCCAGCTGGGCGACCAGGACCTCCTGACACATCTCTTTCAAAAAATGTTCTTTCCATGTACACTTGCTATGTGACCTGCTTCCCCATTTGATCAACATCACCTAAGCGACTACACTTGTACTCTTATTGGTTGATCATAGTTTTGTCCCACATTGTGCCCACCTCCTGCTTTTGAGCTATAAAACTTCTTTTGAGAAGTGGGCTCATTTTTTTTTTTTTTAATTTTTTTTGTTTTTCTTTTTTTTCTGGTACTGGGAATTGAACTCACTACCTTGCACTTGCCAAGTAGGCGCTGTGCCGCTGAGCTAAATCCCCAGCCCCAGAAGTGGGCTCATTGGCAGCCCACTTACGGCCCCTCTCGCTTCTCATTAAATATTTCTTACTCTTAACCTGTTTTTCCTTAGAATTAATCCTTCAACTTTAGGGAACATGAATTCGGCATATCAGACATTTAACACGTTGGGATTTATATTTCTTCCCCTATATCATTTGCGGGTCAAATAACATTTCTGTATCAAGGGGAGGAGGCCCTTTTAAATCTCACACCTGGTGTCACATCTGGGGGAGGGGTGTGTCTCATGCCCCACCGCTTTGCTGGAAGGCGCAGCTACCAGGATCCTGCTGTGATGTAAACTCTTGGCGTCAGCAGTGAATTAAAGAGGCAGACTTTAAAATAAAAAGATTTATTTGGAAATAAGACGGGAAAAGGAAGGTAGACAGCTACTCTGGGAGAGTAGGGGCATCAGAAGGGAATACCTGTGGATTTTCTCCTCGACCCCTTTTTACTTAGGACTAGTAATTTCTCTCATCCCCCTTGTGGGCACCTAGAAGTTATCACCATCTGACTGGCTCTCCGGCTGCCTTTGATCCTAACCTGAGCACCTTTATCTACATTCTTTCTGGCCTTTGATACATTTCCGCCCTTTTGTGGTGGATGGGAGGAGATACAGAAAGCTAACTTAGAGCCTGGCATATAGCCCAGCGGCAGAAGGCGTGCTCTGCAAGGGCAAAGTCCTGAGTTAGAGCCCTGGAACCCGCCCCCACCCCCAAAAAAGCTAATGACCAAGCAAAGGAGACGTGTGTATTTGGTGCAGGTATAGTGATACTAAACTAAGAATATACATATAAATACATATATATAGGGGTTTGTCTTTTATATACTACATAAGAGTCCTCAGGTGGCTACCTCTTATCTCCTTTGCATTTAATCAGAGGTAGGTGAGCGGGCGGTTTTCCCTGGTCTTCCAAGTTTCCAGCTTCCTTCGTTGTTAACTTTTGGATAAATTCCCATGGTAACTGCGCTACCTGGCGCCTTTTTCTAATTGTTCTAACTGCGGTCTACCTGTAGAGACAGAAGCTGCCCCCAGTAGGATTTCCCACTGATTTTTAATAAAGTCTATCTTTTCCCTGCAGAGCGTCTGCCCGGTGGAACGGGTGTCTGGCGGCTCTGTCTGCGACCGGGCTGTAGTCGCCCGCGGGAAGGAACGCCAGGACAGCGAACGCCAGGGGCAGCTTGAGCCCCCATAGCTCCTCTCCAAGACCCCGCGCCAACCTTGCTGCCTCCTGCGCAGGCGCGAGCTGTGTCTGGGGCGCTGGCGAAATCCTACGCACCGCCCAGCGCACGTTGGCTCACGTAGCCCCGCCCGAGCGTCGCCGCTGCCGGATGTGAGCCCGCAGTTTCGACCCCGGGCGCGAAGGGCGGGGCTTTCCGGGGGCGGGAGCCGCTTCAGCAAATCATCGGCGCCATAGCTGGGCCCGTCCCCCACGGCTGCTCCGTCCTGCCCCGCCCCACCGGCGGCTGTTCGGGGCCTGGTCCAGTGGCGGCAGGCCGGCTTGAGGTGAGTCCTCTTGGGTTCAGTGCGTGGCTCGCTGCTGGTGCTGAGTGCGGACTCGGCGAGGCAAGATGTACAACTGGATCCCGAACCCGGACACCGCGCTGGGCAGGGGTCCTGAGGAGCGGGAGCCTGGCCCCGTGAGCTGAGGACAGCCCGCAGAGCAGGGTCCCCTGGGGAAGGCCTGGCCCCCGACTTGGGGACACCGCAGAGAGCAGGGTCCCCAGGGGAAGGCCTGGCACCGTGAGCTGGGGACGCCAGGCAGGGCAGGGTCCCGGGAAGGGAGGGACTGGATCTGAGAGAGAGACACTGCTGCTTGTCCCGGGAGGCGCCAGCACGGAGTGAGTTGCAGTGGGAGGTGCTGTCCCCAGGTTGACGGCCATCACCGGCGCCCCTTAGCGCAGAGCAAACTGGGAAGGCGAACTGAGAGCCCGCCTGGCCTGTGAGGACTCACTCCGCTGGAGGGCCAGCCTGGAGGATTCCGAGCTGGCCACACAGACGTCAGATAGGATCTGCGATCTATTGTCTCCTGGCCAGGGCTGGGGTCACTGGTGGCCCAGCCTCCCCTTAGGCCTTGTTGCTATCTCAAGCTTCGGATACCACGTACTGCCTCTACATGTGGGGGCTGTGCAAGCAGCACCCTTAACGGGAAGAAGGGTGGGACTGGCTCTTCAGACAGTGACAGGAGTTCAGTGCTTAACGTGTGGGAACCTCAGGTGACATCCAAGATCTGGGGGAAGGAGGCTGGCAGGAAGGTGAGTGCTCTGGAGGGTGCAAATGTCGACCCAGTGGCCTTGGAAGAGAAAGATGGGCTCAGGAGCAGAAGGTGGGTGAACCCCAAGGAGACAGCACAACTGGAAGAATCCTTGGAAACCTTGGAAGGAGCAAAGGTGGGGTGGGTGCTGGGCACCCAGGGCCAGGAGCCCCAGCACAATGTGAGGCATGGGGGGGCCCTGAGAATTTCCAGGGGCTCCAGTCCCCACCCACACTTACTGTTCCCATGTTAGTTCCATATCTGTGGAATGGGATCACAGCAAATGGCACCCCAGTTGTTTGTGGAGAGCTCTAAGCACCTGATACATTGTGCCCACTGATGACACTCTCACCTGTGCGCCTGTCACCCAAGGAAGTCCAGGCTTGGATGTTAAGTTACTGGCTCTAGTAGCACAGTGCTAATAGCTGTGGATTCACAAAACTTCCACAGAGTACCTGTGATTCAGGTTACAGTGATACATTGGTTTGTGCACTTAATTTGTTCCCCGATTTTGGAAAAGGTCACTTTTGTGTTTGTGCAGGAAAGATGGCCCTGGTCGTGTTCTTCACCTGATGTGGAGTTTGCAGACAAAAACAAGATTTTGGAAAATGCTTCTGTTTAGTTGTTCACAAACAAAAAGCATTTGTGAACTGAGGTACCACTGCACAAGGTGTTCAGGGTGTTGTAACAGGGACAGGATTGTGGACTGCTTTTCAGGAAGTATTCCTTGTGGAAAGCTGTGCTTTATTTAGTTGGTTGTTTTTAGCTGCAGAAATGATTTCCTAAAGTCCACATAATGGCAGTTGTGTATCTTATTTGAATTATCAGGTTTCCTGATCATTGAACTAGGCATGATTGCTGCCATAAATTCTATTATAGGTATGGGTGTACCTGTGAGCAAAAGACAAATGACCCTGATAAGCAAATTGCTTTGCTGTGTTTTGTCAGTCATAACTTTAGTCATTTATGTTTATCAATGGGGAAAATCTTGCCAAGAATGTTTTCATGCAAATGTGAGACAGGGGAATGTTATTTGCGTCTTCACATAAGACAAGCGACTCTGTCAGTGTGCTCACATCCTCCCAGGAGCTTCAGTAACCCTCCTAATTTCTTATCCCTTTGCCTTGGTTATGCATGCCTGATACAATTCGTTGGTTGGGGTTTTTTGGTACCAGGAATCCAACTCGACCTTGTGCTTGCCAGGCAGGCACTTGGGCTGCTGAGCTATATCCCCAGCCTGCCTGATGGAATTCTTTTTTTTTTTTGTTTTTTTTTTTTGTTGTTGTTGTTTTCTGGTACCAGGAATCGAACTCATGACCTTACACTTGCCAGGCAGGCGCTGTGCTACTGAGTTAAATCCCCAGCGCCCCCCCCCGCCTGATGTAATTCTTACTTTTGTTTTCAAAGCTGTTTGAAAAGAAGAAAGATGGAAAGTGGCACAGTTCTGCTGGAATCCAAATCCTCCCCACTTCACCTGCTTCGGGAAATGCACAGGCTCCGCCTGCTCGGCCACCTGTGTGACGTCACCATCAGCGTTGAGTACCAGGGCGTCCGAGAAGACTTCATGGCTCACAAAGCGGTGTTGGCGGCCACCAGCAAGTTCTTTAAGGACATGTTCCTAAACGAGAAGAGTGTGGACGGGACCAGGACTAATGTGTACTTACACGAGGTGCAGGTAGCTGACTTTGCCTCGTTTCTTGAGTTTGTCTATACCACCAAGGTCCAGGTGGAAGAAGACAGGGTGGAACGGATGCTGGAGATGGCAGAAAAGCTCAAGTGTTTGGACCTGTCCGAAACTTGTTTCCAGTTAAAGAAGCAGATGTTAGAGTCGGTCCTTTTAGAATTGCAGAATTTTTCGGAGTCTCAGAAGGCCGAGGCCGGCAGTGGCCCCCCAGCCAGTGCTGCTGTGGACTCCAGGGCAGGTTCAGCCAGGGACAGTGCCCATTGCAACGGTCTTGTGGGCTCCTCAGATCACTCTGGGGACAGGATCAGCAACAGCTTGTCATCAGATATACCACCGAGGAAGCCCAAGGAGAAGCTAGACAGGAAAAGAGATGTGGCCAAACCTCCCTACCCTAAAATCAGAAGAGCAAGTGGAAGGCTGGCTGGGAGAAAGGTGTTTGTAGAAATCCCTAAAAAGAAGTACACAAGACGACTCCGAGAGCAGCAGAAGAGTGCGGAGGACGTGGTGGGGGCGGATTGCGAGTGTCCCCGGGAGCAGCCCGCCAGCAGTGTGGCTGCAGAGACTGAGGCTGCCGGAGAGACAAAGCTGGATGCGGAGATGGCACCCGCAGAGATGGTGCCGGCTGCAGCCGGAAGCCAGGACTGCGCCGAGGAGCCCGAGGGAGTGCTGCAGAGGGCGAGGGCAGCGGAGCCTGGGAAGGAGGCTGAGGGTGAAGGCGATGGCAATGGTGACGAGAGCAGGAAGAAAAGCAACTTGAAGTGCACGCTCTGCGACAAGGCCTTCCTATACGAGAAGAGCTTCCTGAAGCACGTCCAGCAGCACCATGGCGTGGCCACCGAGGTGGTGTACCGCTGCGACACCTGCGGCCAGACCTTCGCCAACCGCTGCAACCTCCGAAGCCACCAGCTGCTCGTGCACAGCAGCGAGCGCCACTTCCCCTGCGAGCTGTGTGGGAAGAAGTTCAAGCGCCAGAAGGACGTGCGCCGGCATGTGCTGCACGTGCACGAGGGCGGTGGCGCCCGCCACCGCTGCGCCGAGTGCGGCAAGGGCCTGAGCTCCAAGACAGCGCTGCGCCTGCACGCGCGCACCCACACGGGGGACCGGCCGCATGGCTGCCCCGACTGCGGCGCGCGCTTCTCGCAGCCCTCGGCGCTCAAGACTCACATGAGGTGCAGTGTGAGGGCGGGGAGGTGTGGGCAGGCAGCGTGCTGGGTTTGGGTGGCCAGTGTTGGGCAGTGGCTTGGGGACAGTGTGCTTTCTTTTCGGAGGAGGTGTTGAGGCCCTGGGAGATGGCAGCCTCACCCTCTCAGAGCCTGGGGGCAGGAGACCCACTGACCTCAGCTGCCCAGGGCTTGTGCTGCAGGTCTGGAGCAGCAGAGCGATCCCGGCCCTGTTCCGGCTGTGTTCCCAGGAAGAGCTGGGAGCAGTGTTAGTGAAATGACATCTGCTGGCTCTGTTTGGAAGGTGCAGCCGGGTCAGTCCGGAATGAGGACTGTTTTTTTATGAATTTTTGAGCTGTAGTGGGTAGTAATCTATTTCCAAGTAAGTTTCCATCCAGTTCCCAGCAAATTCCCAACAAGCACTTAAGTTCCCTATGCTGCCCCAGGGCCAGCTCCACTCCCAGTGCTGAAGCTTGGCCGGCTGCTGCAGCTTGAGGCTTCGTGCAAAGCGCTTGCACTTGCAGTTTAAACAGGTTCCCCAGTGTCCAGAGCAGCTTCTTTTTAGACCAGGCATGTGAGGAAATGAGGGGAAAGGCTTGACCATGTGGTATTTTGTCAGCAACTGTCGCCAGGGTGTTGTCACTGATCATTCTAAAAGAGGAAGGGTCACAATTACTAGCTGGCGCTTGGGCACAGTCCCTGCATAGGCCCAATTACATAAGCTAAGCACAGTAGGTGAGGTGGTGTGGTCCCTGCTTTGTGGACTCACAGGGTACCGTGCCCACCTCCTGGCCTTGCCTGGAAGCTCTGGGCACTGGGATGGAAACACAGCTCTCAATCCGTCCCTCAGAGTTGATGGTTTTGGCAGGATAGAGTGGACATTGTATTGCAGAGTGAGTTTTGAAACCCACCCTGAGTCACCTCTGGATGTTGTGCTTTCAGAATTCATACAGGGGAAAAGCCTTTTGTCTGTGATGAGTGTGGGGCGAGATTCACTCAGAACCACATGCTGATTTACCACAAAAGGGTCCACACAGGTAAATACCACGCTGCGGTGACTCACTCTTTCCTAGCTGTGGAGGGAAACTGCTGGCTTTGCCAGGAGGTGCAGGCTGAAGGCATCCTAGCTTTCTGATCCAGTGAACAAAGATGAATAAAAATTCCCGTAGCCTACAGTGCTGGGGTCTTGGTAGAATCCTGGCCTCCAGGTCTCCATGTCCAGAGGTGCAAAACAGGTCCCAGGGACTGAGCCTATTTCCAAGAATCTATCCTTATAGAAATGGTTGAAAATATGACAAAAGCAGTGTGCTATTAGCTGGCTCCTTCTGTTTTTAATAACAGACTGGAAACTACCTGTCTAAGCCGCAAGAAGTGGTTCAGTCAGCTCCCTGAGGTAGATGTGGGCCCTGGCTCATGACATGGTCATTCAGAGTAAGGGCTCTGCGCAACATGAAAACGGCTGTGCTTGGAGGTTGAGTTGAAAAAGCTTAGTTAAACCCACAGTTAATCCCAACTGTATGGAAGACCAGAAGAAGACCAACTGCTATATGATCCCTTGTTGTATAAGGTGGTGGGATCATCTCCTATTTCCCAAAATCTTTGCAGTGTAATTTGAGCATATGAGGGAGAATATTTAACTTGGCTTTATTCTGGTTCAGCAGTGTCTGTGAGCTACACAGAAATATACACAATCTAACTGTGTATGCTGTGGTTGTGGTACAGTTCCTTGTATTTTTTACTTCTAAACACTGTTATAAAGGTGTCAAGTTCAAATGCAGACAAGGTGGATATGTGCATTTAATGTGAACCATACTGTAGGGGAGCAGCACAAGGGTCCCATGGGGATGAGGCACTATTAGGTCACACGAACAATCACATCAGAATCAGTATTTGATGATATTTGATGTATTAAGGTTTTGGGAAAGCCAGCATTTTAATTTTGCTGTTTGTGAAATCCGGGCACTCGTGTTAACTAGATGAGTCCAAGCTGTGAGAAAAAAGACTGAAACTACTAAAAGTGAGATGTTAAACTCTTGAGGTGCGCTCCAGTCTGGAGACTAGGGCTGCTACTCTAGAACTAGCTGCATATAGTATGGCAGTGTCGTCTAGTAAGTACAATATATATCTACTGCGAACTTTCTCTCCTTTTAAGCATGTCCTTTATTCTGATAAAGACTAACAGAAGTGCTTTTTAAAAAATAATTTAACAATCCAAACAAGTGAAACTGTTTCTTTGTTTGGAGTAAGTAGATTTCTAAAATGTAAGCTGGCTGAATGATAACTTGGTTTCTAGTCTAATGGAATGTTTCTTGGATTTCCAAGGAGGCTCTACATCAACTTTCAGCAAGTAGCAAGCATCCTGTGTTTTAATTAATGTTTGATGATAGTTTTAATTAGGAAGTCTAACATGGCGCCCACCAAGGGGTTTTTAAGAGTGTGGACCTACTCTTCCCACCTGCTTTTAATGCTTAAGTATTGTTTCTAATTTTCTTTCATCTTTTCATGTAGGTGAAAAGCCTTTTATGTGTGAAACATGTGGCAAGAGTTTTGCTTCTAAGGAATACTTAAAGCACCACAATAGAATCCACACTGGCTCCAAACCCTATAAGTGTGAAATGTGTTTTAGGACTTTTGCACAGCGGAACTCACTCTACCAGCACGTGAAAGTCCACACAGGTATGGCTGCAGTGCCTCAGGGAGGTTGTTCAAGGTGGCAAGAGATGTGGCCCCAAGGTTTTCAGGGGCCTAGTTTACTAGGAAACTTTTTGGAAGCTTTAACCCCCCAAAGTGGCCAAACTCTGATGTTATAATGGCATTTTCGGGGGGGCTTTTCTGACCCTGAGAAACTAAAAAGCAGAACACGTGTGCATGCAGGGGCCAACCTTGTCCCTTTGCAGAAATGAGAGATGGGGTGTGGATATCAGTATAGATGTGCACAGCCCATACTCAGATTATACACAAGGGTAGTGGCCTACGTGTTCATAAACACACACACGCACACACAGTTACCAGGAACTTGCAGTTCTCTGTTACTGTGGAAAGACTATGTCATTCTCTACAGATGGAATACCAGCTTCAGGCAGATTCTGGCCCACTTTAGGTGTAGACATAAAGTCTGTGACTCAGACAGATTGGTCCCTCAAGCTGTTGGACTTAGGCTTATGTAAGCACTGAGGATTTCCAGGGCTTGAGGACAGTGTATTCAGCAGTAAACACAGCAGGCAAAGAGGTTGCTCTCCCACTCACTTCCTTCTCTTGGCCTAGGGGAGCGGCCCTACTGTTGCGACCAGTGCGGGAAGCAGTTCACCCAGCTCAACGCTCTCCAACGCCACCGTCGCATCCACACGGGGGAGAAGCCGTTTATGTGTAACGCGTGTGGACGGACATTCACCGACAAGTCCACCCTCCGTCGGCACACCTCAGTAAACAGCGGGCGGCTGGGGAAACACACTGGGCTGGAGGTGGGGCCACTCGGGCAAAGTCCACTTTGGACAATTATAGCAGTGGCACTGGTGCTGGGCAGATGTTTCACAGCTGTTGGTGACAGGGGGCTTCAGTGCAGCAGCAGCAGCAGAACTGATGCTGGAGATGATTGTTTTAAAAGCTGCCCTTGTTAGGAATGTCTCAATTGGGGAATTACAGAGGCGTGTGTGGTGACCCTGTGCTGTTTGTTTTGTAGATCCACGATAAGAATACTCCATGGAAGTCTTTCCTTGTTATTGTAGATGGCTCACCCAAGAACGATGAAGAGCACAAGACAGAGCAGCCTGATGAAGAGTACATGCCCCCCAAACTTCCAGAGAAGTTGCTGTCCTTTGCCGAAAACGGCCACTTTGACAGCCTGGCTGTGCCGGGCTCTGCACCTGCTGAGCAAGAGAACAGTGCCCCACACACAGCGTGCAAGGTGGACGCCTCTGTGGTGTCCCAGGACACTCTGCTTGCTACCGCCATGGGTGAGCTCGGCGAGCTGACCCCACAGACAGACTCGATGCCCACACAGCTTCACTCTCTGAGTAGCATCGAATGAGTGGTCTGCTGGTGACAGCCCTGCTCCACGATGCACCAGCAGCTGAGAAGTCTCTCACTGTCCATGTGCAAGGTGTGGGCTGGGGTGGCTTTCTGCCGATGGTCCTGACCGTGCACGTTTTCATCACACCACTTACAGATGTTTCCCTCTGGCGCCCTGACTTGCATGATCTGTGCTCCCTGAGCCCTGGTGCAGGCCGTGTGCACTGCCCGATTCTCCTGAAGCTTGGCCCACTCTTGTCCATCGCACAGAACGCGGCACTGCCCAGCTCCCGAGTGCTCTTCAGAGTCTTCCTGGTCCCGCCCTGCCTTATACTCCATGTGCTTTAAAGTGTTTTCTGCCAAGCCAAAATACAGCCAGGACTGTAATTTCAGCTGCTGCTTCCTTGTTGAGCTGAAGCAGTCAGACCTGTGGGAACCCTGACAGGGGCCTGAAGCAAAGGATTACTGCATTCATTCCTCCCCGCCTCCTACTTGCAGACCCTAAAACAGGAATGACAAATTGAACTCTGTCAGAAGCCAGCATGTTGCATAGCACACATGCAGCTGAGGAGTTTAAGAAACCTACTTGGGAAATGACATATGGCTGTTTAGTTTCATTGCTAAAAAGAGGCTTAGGTGAAAGCTGTCCTACCAAAGAGTCTAGTGAGACAGTGTAGTACTTTACACAGGCATGACACATGCAGCAAGGGGCTTTAGGTCACTTGAACGTCATTTTATTGACATGTAGTAAAATGAGGGGTGATAAGGGCAAGTCTCACAATGTGAAGACGTCATGCTTTTGCTAGGTTTTTCTCAATTGATTTGTCATTCCAGAAACCCCCACCGCCTCCTTTGCAAGCTGAGAGTTTGCAGCCAGGTAGGAGTCCCCACAGATTTGCTCCCTTAGGAGCAGCAAGAGCCTAGAAGGGCCTCGGACCGTGCCTTACCAAGCAGCTGGACAGAGCCAGTAAGATGGGCTTCAGTGCTCCTCTGGCTGACTCCTGCTAGACTAAGTCACTGCTCAGAAACAGTGGAAAGGATTCTGCTGTCACCGCTGCTCCAGGCACCTGGGTGTGTGGCTGTGTTTGTGAAAGGCTTTGATCCAAATGTAACCCTAAGCGTATTAATTTCAGAGGAGTGACTTCAAGGGAGAGTTCTGTTCCCCAGTTGATTTTTTCCCCTGCATCCTTAATTTATTAAACATGCTGTGCACACACCAGTCCTCCCGGAGGAAGGTGCCTCACCCCTGCACTGAGGTAGGCACTGGGCTGGAAACAGGAGGTTCCTTCCTTCTGCAGCACTCACTGTATGACTCCTTAGTGGGTCTGAGGACTGGGAAAGCCTGTGGCCCTCGGTGCTGGAGACATTTCACACTGCACTTGACAGTCACCCTGAACTACTTCATTCAGTTGTGACCGTGTCATTGTGTCCCAGCTGTGTTTACAGAACAAAACTTTTGTGTGACTGCACACAGCCCTTCCAGTCTGAAGAGGAGACTGCCCAGCTGATGGATTATTTTATGGGATAAAGTCAGCTTGATGGAAAGGAATTCAAACAATAGAGTATTTTGTTACCTGCTGGAAGAATTTCTGTCTTGAATTTGTTTCTTTAGAAGTTCTGCACAAAATTGTTTAATGTGTTAATAAATGTCTGCTTTTTGAAGTAGGCCTGCAGTTAAAAGTTTATTGACAGGATTATAACTTAGTGTCTGTAGAAATAAGATTCTTAATGATCAAGTGTTAACTCCCTAATCATATACATAATGACGCTTTTTAAATCAGGAACTGCAGAGCCACCTAACTGGACTCTGAAAGCATGGGATGGGGGATGGGCCCTGCTGTGCAGGAGCTGGCAGGGTTTGGGCACCAGGGCACTCCTGCGTGTCCCCTCAGTGTGACTAAGGAGATGACTTCCACTGTCTTCGCTTCTGTCCCCTTCCCAGCAGGGTACAGCTGTACCTGAAAGCAAGGTACCCACAGCTACAGAAGCCTCACTGTGGGGGACTGGGTGGGTCCCTTGATTCTCCCAAGGCAAATACAGGTGAAAGCACCGCTACACTGATATGTCTGTGCCAAGCAGGTGATGAGGATAAAGCTTGAGTGGTGGCACATAGCTCCCAAGGTATCAGAAGTCATGAAGGTGATCTGGTGTCACTGCAGACATTTTGTGTGAAACAGCTCGAATTTCAAAGGGCTCTGAAGCCTTTGGTTTCACTAAGTTTGCTGTACGGCTGGAAAGAATGGGCCAGGAAGTAGGGCAGACCCCAGGAGACTGCCCTCTGTGGTGATTATCTGGGCAAATCTGCCATGCAGTGTGAGTGGGGTCTAACCCGCACGATGTCACACCTTGTCACATCAAGGACTTGCACATTTCTGAAACAAAATGGGTGCTTGTGCACTGTGCCAATTCTATGTCCTCCTGGACCAGAAGCAGCAACATTATTGCAGCTGGGGGAGGGCACTCATACCAAGGCCTTCATGCACAGGCAGCTGGACAGGCGCAGACAGAGCTGACCAGCCACAACCAGGTCAGCAGGTCACACAGCGGGTCTCCGGCTGCCCAGAAGCTGTTCTTTGGTGGTCTGCACAGCCTCTTCCCAAGGCAGCACAACCAGGCTGACTTTTAGGAAACAGAAGACCCATGGCACTTTCTGTGCCTGACAGTCCCCACATCTCCTGGCCTGGGACGGCCTGTTCTACCAGACATTCCTTAAACCTGCTCTGAATTACTGGAGGTGCTGTAAGCAGTCAAGGTTCTGCGACGGCATGAGAGGACGAGCTGGCGCCATACCCCATACAGGCCATCTGTGCCTGGGGACAGCGCCAGGCTTCTGGGGTACTTGCCTCCGCACAGCACAAAGGCCTCCAGCACCACTCCACTTACAAGTGAGCATGGAGCCCTCAGAACTTGGGGAAGGGATGAGAGCATGAGGTCATCAGCTGGCATGTACTCTTAGTGGCCAGCAGCAGCTCAGCTTAGGGTTTCCTTCTGTACCTTGGCCTCGCTATGTGAGGACCTGCACAGTATGAAGGCCACTGCCTAAACTTCAGGGGTCAGCTTTCAGGAAAGGAAGCTACTTCTGAACATGTCAATGTAGCTAGGAAAGACTCATCAAGATGATATTCATAATTGATACTTTATTTACTGTACAGGTTCACATAAAACAAATACACTCTTTTTGCTAAGGTACGTTTATCATTACGTGTTTGGTTTTCATACTGTTGCTCCCTGCAAGGGCAACTCGGAGCCTCACAGGCAGGAGCCTGCTACGGTCTCAGGTCACACTCTGCAGCGGGCAGGGCACGGGCATGCGGTGCCGCAGAGCCTCCACAGGAAGTCTCGAAGGTCTGCATTTGAACACTGGGAATGCACAACACCAGAGGAACAATGACTGCACAGGGGCTGGTGCATGTACTTCGGTTAAAGTGACGCCACCACACTCGGTCACAAGTGTGCAAAAATACTGTTTTCAGATCATTAAATAAAAAAGGAATTCACACAAGCTATAAAATTGTTGCCACAAAAAGCAAAGCTTTCTTGTAAGAAATATGAACTGACTTCAACTATGCACTGACCCCAGAGCTGCAAGAAAAACAAGAACTGTAACATAAATGATCGTTCTGTTCTGCTCATAGACAACATTCTGAAACCTGGAAAGCTACATCCCGGCCATCCTGAGACATGGCACCGCTCTGCGTCAAGGGACATTTGGGGAAGCGAGTTTGCACTTGACTGTCTGGGCTCCTTTCTCATTCTCCTTTTACTGATTCTGGCAGGTCTGTTCTTGCCACTGTAATCACTTTTATTCTTTTCACATGAAATATGAGGAACAAAACTTATTTCTTACCCCAGGCACTGGTCCCAGCATTTATTTTAATAGAAACAAGCCACTCTGCTGACTCAGCGAAATAATAGAGACTCTGTGTATGAAAACCACACCTTCTTCCGATGGGCCTGTGAGGGGGTCACGCTGAATGCTACGCCAAGTGCCCCGGAGAACAGCACCTGGTTTCTACTTCACAAGGCCACAGAAGAGTCTGAGCTAGAGGGGCCAACATAGCTCCTTAGCTGGCTAGTGCGGCAACTGACTCAGAGCCAAAGGATGCGAACCAGAGCCACCTGCCTTCTCGTTCCAGATGTACACATGGCTGGCCTGGAACACACCAGGTACAGCAGTAGAACCTACTTTCCTCTGGCCATTCTTTCAGAGGAGATTCTACCTGGTGTCAAGGAGCACGCACCTAGGCTTCAGTCCAAACCCTACCCTAACAGATAGGTGCTTCCATTCAAGAACCCAGAAACCCACAAGTGAGACTCCAGGGCCTGTTCCTCTATGCCCACTGGACACTGGGACACCACTGAGCCTCCTGCACCCCAGGACACTAGGCCCGTCACCACCGTGGCTGGGTGGCTGGATGCAACCTCTGCATCAGCCTCGGAGCGTGCTTTCCCACTTTACTCCCTTTCCCCTCTCACCAGACTGATGACCTGCTTTTCCCCTCATCACCCCAGACTGATGACCTGCTTTCCAGCCCTCCTCCTCCAGGCTCACTACTGGCTGGGGAAAGCCACTCTACTTCTGCACAGCAAAAGCCTGACACTCCTAGCTGAGAACCACTAAAAACTGCAACCTCATCAGATACTCCTCACCCTCTGACGAAACACAGAAGGGTTTGTGGTCTGGCAGTAAGGGCAGCAGCACAATCTAGAAAGGGATGTGAGATCTGCCAGGCATCTCAAACCATTTTAGCACAAAAGTATGCATGGGAGACTCAGGGAATAAGCCCATGTCCGAGTGCTGCACCTCCGAGGACCATGTTCTCAGCTCCCGAGCACACACAGGTCAGGGACCCAACAGGTCAGCACAGGCTACAATAAGCCCACCAGCTTAGAGACAATCCAATCCCCAGATGCAAGGCAGGGGGCTCGCCCAGCCAGACACACTGTAACTTCCTGTGCCATCCTGAGCACCCAACAGATGGGTAAAAGCAATCACACACACTTGCACGCTGACTGCACAGTACCCCCCACCCCCGCCACAAGCATGGCACAGAAGACAGCGCGAATGAATGCCCTTTCACCCCACACAAAGCAGAGACTTTCTCCCGAGAAAGGAACAGTTCTGCTTCTCACACACTTTAGAAACTTGGGGGTGTGTGCTTAAGTACAAACCCATCAAATCCACCCTGACTTTCATCCACACAAGAAGCAAGTCCTGCCAGCAAGCTGCTCCTCCCAAAGCAAGTGATGCTCACAGACCCCACCACTCTGAGTTCTGCCATGGGCACGTGAACACACAGACAATATAAGCAAGCTGTCACTAGCACCATCAAGAGATCACAGAGAATAAAAATAAACCATTCCTAATGAGGTCATAACGTCACCCTATTATCCATCCCAGAATGAATGCACTGAAAGAACACATCCAGATACCAACACACGGAGTCTGTGAAGCGTCCATTAGACGAGTCCCAGAGTCCAGGGAACAGAACACAAACACAGCAGCATGAAAGAGGGGCCTGTGGACGTCACGGACGGGAGTAAGATCTGAAGCACTCCTTGAGAAGCTCTGGGGGCCGAGCATGAAATGTACTCTGGTTGTCACAAACACAACAGCGACAGGAGCCTCCCATTCAGTCGCTGCACAGTCACGCAGACATAGTGCGCCGAACAACACAGATCGCTGGGCTCACAGGCAACAGAATGAAGCCATTAAATGGGTATCCCATGGGATCACTTGGCCCTAACACAAACTAAAGAGGAGTGCGCTACATGCCACGAAGACAGAGACGCTTCACTTTAGGTCTCCGTCCCCTTCGCCATCACCCTGGATGGACTTCTTGATACGCAGCAACATGGTGGTCAGCCACTGGTCCAAGCGCGATATTGAGTCAAACTCCTTTACCTGGATTAAGGAACGAGGAACAGGAATTACTCAATGGAAACACACTCCAGCACAACAGCAGTGAGCCATGCTCCTTACACCCTTTCCAGCAATAACCCACCAGCTTCCTTCACTGGGCTACTGCAGTGTGGCCTGGTTAACCTCCAGCACCACAAAAAGTTTTCTAAAGTTTATCTTTCATTATTTTATGACTATTTTGATGGCACTGGTGCCAAGTACCTATACATGTGCATGACTAACACTGGAACTGGAAGAGTGACAGGAAGCTTGACTCGGGGATGTGGAGAATTAATTCCCCTGGTGGCACGGGGCAGAGCTAGGAGGGACTGGAGCAGAACCCCTTTCATCATCTCACTGTGCTGCTGAAGACCACCACTGGAACAGTACGCAAGCAGTTTAGGGGAAAAGCTGAATAGGAAGATATTCTTTCCCAACACTCCTTCAGGGTCCTGATGAACATAGAACGTATTTTTGTTTGTTTTCTGAGACAAGGCCTTGCTCTGGTTCAGGCTGGCCTCAAACTCACTATGTACCTGAGGCTGGCCTCGAAGTTGCAGCAATCTGCCTACCCCAGAGTGCTTGGATTACAGGTGTGCACCACCATGCCTGGCTTACAATTAATCCGTTAACAGAAGACATGGAGACATCTACTTGATTTTAAACATGACATGGTAAAAGATAGGAAAATACAAAAGACAAAGGAAAGAAGATTTATCTAATGCCACAAATATACCGAACCTTGTCTTTATACTTTTTCCTTTGTACCAAGAACTGAACTCAGGATCATGCACTTGCCAGGCAGGTGCTGTGCTGCTGAGCTACATCCCTGACTCGTTTTTATACTTTATATTTGAGCTAAGTTTACCTTATACTTATTTATGAATCAGATCATTTTCAAAAGAAAAAACTGAAATAGCAAACTGCAGCAGCACCTGTTATCTTCTCTCAAAGGAGCTCACAGCTAAGTTAGTTTTGAGCGTAAGTTAGGAACAGTGCTGACGGGCCAGGGATATAGCTCAGTGGCGCAAGTGCCTGCCTGGCAAGTGCAAGGTACTGAGTTCAATTCCCAGTCCACCCCCACCTCCAAAAAAAAAGAAAAAAGAAAATCAAAGAACAGTGCTGAACACAACTGGAATGTCAATATGGCCAATGGTGAACAGAACTGCCTATTTCAGGGGTGGTGAACCTATAGCATATAGGCTGCAGCAGTTTTCCTTATCATGGAAAGTTCTAAAAGGTTCATTATTACTGGGCTAATTTGTGAAGAAAATGAAACATGACCTCTGGAAAATACAGCTGAAATCATGTTCAAATAAACATCCAGAATTTACACAACAGCAAGAAGTTTCTACAAAGTAAACCTTCAAAAATGCACGATATCCTAAAGGTCTAACTTACTGCTTCAGTGTAAGCTTCACTGTTCTGTTCTTCATGAGCTTCTAGAAGTTTCTGGTGGCAATAAAAAAAAAATGAAAAAACAATTAACTGGTTGGGTCCTCAAAATTTCATTTCTAAAGGGACACTTTAAACAGACCCAATCTTGGTAGTGCATTAAGGGAGGTTGCCAGAATCTCAGGGCACTGGGACAATGTGTGCCCTGCCCAGAGGCCTGGCTTTGGAGAGGCACACAGGCTCTGGTCCTCACCCCGCAGGCAGCAGCACACCTCAAGAAGAGCAGGAGAGCACTGAACCCTTGGTGCAAGCCGACACATGCAAACATGACGTCATACCCGGACCCACGAGGAGCCATCATCCAAGAGCAAAGGCTGGTTTAAAGTTCGTAATTACTCACTTTCAATAATTTACACTCTCTTGAATCAGTAAATGCTGGAAACATCTCCTCATATTTCTCAAGAGCAAGCTGAGGGAGGAAAGACACTAGTCAGCTTTAGACTTACTGGACTAGAAGGAAACTTCCGATACTCCGCTAACGTGCTGCATCTGCTAGGTAGAGAGGCTGTTCCTCGACTCAGCCTGACTCCGACCTTGACCTTGGCCCAAGTGAGCCATAGGCCAGATGCCCACGAGCTCGTCCTTCTGCAGCCCCGATGGCCACTTGGCAGCCTTGCCCATACCACCAGCTTCCATGGATTTCCAGCTTCTTCTCCATCCTCAGCTACCTCCCCTCCCTAATTACTCTGCTTTCCTGTTCCCTTCTTAGCCTCTCTGGAGCACAGTGTGAAGCAGAGCTTGAGGAGAACACCCTTCCTAGTCTAGATGTGGATCCACAGCACTGAGTCCCTGTATGGACGTCCTCAATTCAGTCTGGCTCAACCCCACTGAAGGGCACCAGCATGAGCAGCAGGTGACCTTACCTTGGCATTCAGCTCGTCCACAATGAAGTGGCAGAGTGCCGCCTTGAAGAAGTAGTCCTTGGCGCTGTACTTCAGCAGAGGGTTGTCCATCGTGCTCGCCCCGACCTGGTGCAGAGGCGGAGTGTTATGGTTTGTGTTTGCATGTCCCCTGAAATCCTCATGCAGTCATGGGGTGGGCTTCTAGATTTTTGATTGATCCGTAGTCCAATACTGGGATTATGGGTGTGAGTGCTATGACAGTTTGCATACAATGTAAGGGAGGGAAAGAGGCTGCTTGCCGCTATTCCTCCCTTTTCCTCTTGTTGCTGTCTTCCACCGCCATGAACGGTTGCCCTGTGCCATGTGCCCCTCTGCCTTGGAGCCAGCCGAGTACAGACTGAAATCCCCACGAACTGTAAGCTAAATAAACCTTTCCTTCCTTAATTTTGGGCATTGGGTATTTTGTCCCAGCAACCAGAGAAAAATAATCAAGACACACACTCAGGCCCTCGAGGTTCTGTGGTCATAGGAAGTTTGGGTGTCCTGAGGGCTTTGTTTCGCTTTCTTTCTGCTTTTCAAGAGAAAAGTAACCAAGACATGGAGTCAAAGCCAAGCTCTGCCGTCATGCACTTGCCTGCTGCCCTTAAGAAAACACTCACCAACCTCATTTAGTTTAGCTACAGAGTTGTTCTTCCAATACAATTCAAGGGTAGTAAAACTCAAGTAAGACAAAACAAAGGTATTTACTGCAAGCCACATTATAATTAAACTTCTGAAACTTGAAAGCAAGCAAAAGAATCTGAACATGGCCTGAGAAAAGTAATAACCACCTAGCACAGAAAGAACAACACTGAATATTCTTCACACGGAAGGAAAAGAACTATCAACCCAGAACAGAACACTTGGGGAAATGTGTCAGGAACAACAGGGAAATCCAGATGCTCCCAGACAGAGCAAATGTGCACGAGCTGGCATCGACAGACTGCGCTGGAAGCATGGCACACAGATGCTCTCTAACAAGAAAGGATCAGGAGGAGAGAGAACCTTGGAACAACACAAAGAAACAAAGAACACAGTACAGTGGGCTTTCCTTCTCCTGACTTTCTAAACTGCTTGATGGTGGAAGAAAAATTCCAACACCAATAGATGTGGTTCTACTCTGTACCCAAAATACCGAGACAATCACATACTGCAGGGGAGGGCGATAAAAGGCAAGATGGGAAAAGAGTCTGTCTCACTAAACTGACAAAATCATGACACCACAGTCTAGGACAAGTTACAAACGTACAATGCAAACCCCAAGCAAACAATGAAAAAAGCTAGTCGAAGACACAGTAAATGAAACAGACAGCCAGGTAACCCACAAGAAGGAAGGATAAAGAAAACAGGCATGAAAAATAGCACAAATAAAAGCAACCATAAAGTGACAAACTTAAGCCCTAGCACATCAAAAATTAAATGTGTCTGAGGGGCTGGGGATTTAGCTCAGCGGCAAAAGCGCCTGCCTGGCATGCGCAAGGTC
>NW_004955415.1:30399395-30412485 GCF_000276665.1 Chinchilla lanigera
AAAAAAAAAAAAAAAATAAAAAATAAATAAATGTGTCTGATTTAAATACAATAATTAAGAGAGAGAGATTGGCAGAATGGATTTAAAAACGGTACCAAACTATAAGAAACTCCAGCTATTTACTTCAATTATGATTATAGGCTACTTAAAAGGAGAAGGCTTGAGAAATATGTATAAACATTAATCAAAAGAAAATAGAAAATAGTTGGGTTTGGTGGTGCACACTGGGAGGCTGAGGCAGGGGGACCACAAGTTCGACCAAGATCTTGTGTCAAAATAAAAGCCAAAATGTTTAAAGGGTCGCAGGTATGGCTCAGCACAATGGCCCTAGGTTCAATCCTCAGTACTGCAAAGAAAAAAAGAACAGGTTATAAAGTCGATGAAATAGTCTTCAGAGCAAGTATTATCAAAGATAGAACATTATACAAGAATAAAAGGGTCAATCTACCAAGAACAGCAACCCAGAGCTGCAAAAATGTGAAATTGAAGACAGAATGAAAGGAGATTATAATTTAAGTCCATATTGCACTCGAACACGTCAATACTCAACTTTCAACAATGCGCAGAACTAGACAGAAATCCACAGGTCCACAGAATCCAACATCATCAGCTAAGAGGACCCAAGCAGCACTCAAAGCAGCCACCCAGTGGCAGCAGCAGCACAGAACAGGCCTGGACCGGCTGCTTCCCCGGCGTTATACAGCCCTCAAGAGCCCTCAGAGTAAGGCTCTGGGGGCGGAAATCACCCAAGGTGTGTTCTCCATCCACAGAGGAATCAAACTGGAAAGGAGCAAGAGAAAGATGACAGGAAAATCTCCAAACACATGCAAATTACATAGAACTAACTAAATGGGTCAGTGAAGTTTCCAGAGAAATCAATAAATACAATGAAATGCATTAAAATTAAACAATATGATGCATGTTTAAAAGTGCTAAAAAGGTAACTGAAATCACTAAAGATGCATATACAACAATGAGGAAACTTAGAAAGCTAAGCAAGCTTACATCTCAAATGCCCAGAAAAAAAGAGCAAAATAAAGCCAAAGAAAGCAGATAGGAGATAAAGACAGAAATCCGTAAAAATGAAAAGAAGTAGAGAAAAATCACTGACTTCTACTAAACTTTTTTTTTTTTTTTTTTTTTTTGGTTTTTCTCTGGTACCGGGAACCGAACTCATGACCTTGCGTTTGCCAGAAAGGCGCTTTGCCGCTGAGCTAAATCCCCAGCCCCTTCTACTAGACTATTAAGAATTAACATCAATCCTTTACAAACTCTTTTCATTATGAGGCCAGAATTATCTAGATTCTAAAACTAGACAGAAAGTCTCTCTCTCCCCCTCTCTCTCTCACACACATACACACACACACACACACACACACACACACACACAAAACTCAAGATCCATATCCCTTGTGAATATCCTCACAAAATCCTCATTAAACATCAGCAAGTCTGCTCTGGCAACTTGTGAAGGGTTATGCACCACGACGCACATGCAGCGAAAGCTCATCCTGCCCAGCCTGTGGCTCCTGGAGGTCACCTCCAAGTCCTTGAGCTGCTATCCTCAGTATAGCTCAGCCTATGCTGAGTGGAGAATCAGGCCAGCTACCAGGTGGCCAACCAGGCCTACCTGGCTGAGCTCCAGTAAAAACTCAGGGCAGCACACTGAGGGGTCTGCCTGGCATGCACTGTCATGCATCACACCGTGCGCCCAATCCCACTGGGAGAGGACGATGGTGCACACTCAGCTCTCCCAGCCTGCATCGCGAACCTCTCCTCTACTACCCACGCCACAGCCCTCTCTGGGGTGATCCTTCACTGTGACTGGAACAGCTTTCAGTGAGCTGAGTCCCTCCAGCACATCACTGTACTGGAGGATATTCTGGGGGATAACGAAACTTTGCAGTGACCACATAGGATTTATCCCAGGAGCCTAAGTTTGGTTCCACACATGAAGATGAATGTAATATACCATATTAACGGAATAAAGGACAAAGGCTGTATGTGCACCTCAGTGGATGTACAGATGCTCTTAACAAAATCCAAACCCTTTGGTGATAAAACACTGACTAGGAAAAGAAGGGACCTTCCCCAAACTGATGGTAAGCATTTACAACAAACCTATAGCTACGCTAAGCATGATAGCACATGCCTGTAATCCGAGAACCATGGGAGGCTGAAGCAGGAAGATCACAAGTTCAAAGGGTATATAGCTCAATGAGAAGGCTCTGGGGTCAATCGCAAGTACCCAGACAGGGAGGCACCACTCACATCATATGTAATGGAGGAAGACTAAAAACTTTCCTCTAGGATCGGGAACAAAGGAACAGTATCTGCTCCTGCAGTTCTGTTAAATACTGTACTGGAAGTACCAGCAATAACAGTAGACAAGAAAATGAAGTAAAGGACATTCAGACTGCACAGGAAGAGGTAAAACTTTGCTATTTCCACATGATGTGATCTCACATACAAAAATATCCCGCAACATCCACCAGAAATATCTATTAGAGCTAATACACAAAGTTAGGATGGTTGCAAGACACAAAATTGACTTGCAAAAACCAACTGTATTTCTATACAATCTGAAAAGGAAAATAAGAACACTATTCTATTTCTGATAGCATCCAAAAAAGTAAAATACTTAAGAACATATTTAACCAAAGAATTACAAAGCTTACACTGAGAACTACAAAACACTGTTGAGCAAAATCAGAGAAGATCTAAGTGGATGAGAGGCACCCTGTGTGGGCAGACTGAGACCTAATACTGTGGAAACGGTGATCCTCTCTGCCGGATGCTGGTGAAAGCTATCCTGGAGGCACCGTGTCGGGAGCATCCGGAGCAGCAGGATGAGTACAGCAGATGGGCTTCCCTGCAGGTGGGCCTGGCCTGTCTAACAAAGGCCTGACAAGACCAAGGGCTGATGTGTGACAGACTCATCCTTAGCACCTGACCGCCAGAGCTGCCACACCATCTGCCTAAGGCCCAGACCTGGACCAGATCTAGCCCCATTCTCGCCCGGGTCTTCAGCTTGCCACCTGCAGACCCTAGGACTTCCTAGTCTCCCATCAAGGGAGCCTAGTCCTTAACATCATCTCTGCTCTCCTTTTCCCTCTACAGACACAAGCATGCACGAACACACAACACACACAGAGGCACTTGCACATCTCCCACAGGTACTATGTGTCTGGAAAACCCTGACTAACACACTCTTTAAATTGATCTTCATATGCAACACAATCCCTATGAAAACACAGAGATTAACAAGCTTACCCTAAAATTTATATGAAAAGGGATCTAGAATAGTCAAAGCAATCTTGAGAAAGAAGAAAAAAACCAGAGGAGAGCTTCTGGTTTCAAAGCTTCCCATAAAGACACAGTAATCAAAATAAAGTAATATGGTCAAAAGATGGACAAACCAATCAATCGGATTCAGAGCCCAGAAATAAAAGCTCGTGCAGCAGTGAAACAGTTTCCAGCGAGGGTCCCAGAACCACACAATAGCAAACAATCTGTTCAACGAGTGGAGCTGGGTAGGCTTGATTTCCTCATGTACTTAAGTTAGACCTGACAGACTTCTGGGAAGATGGTGGAGGCTCCCGGCTCGGGTGTGAGAGGAAGATTGAAATCTAGGGACATGGTGAAATCAGGTCACTCCAGAGGTCTGAGAGAAACGCACCAGTGGAACGGATCAGTGGATGCTGTGCACTACAGCAGCTGTGAGTGGCTGCAGTACAAGTGACCGCCTTGTCTCCTGGCTTGGCTGGATGCCACTGTAGAGGGGTCAAATGAACCCAGAATTCAGAGCAGCTTCCATCTCAGGGATCCTGGTGTTAAAACCCCATAGTGACTAGGTGAAGGACAGCCACAGTAGACATCCAGGGTAGGCAGCAGTAGTCAGGTGGACAAAGACACCCCAGAAGGTTATAAGCTAAATGACTCAGGCCCCAAACCCACACCAGAGGCCAGGATCAGCCTGAACCTCTATGGATTTGAAAGTCCCACAACTAGCACCACATCCTAATCCTGTTAGAGGCTGCTGGGATCATCCAGAATGGATCTGGGCTCTGACCAACTTCACCTCTGTCTACAGAGAAAGCAGAGTCACACCCTGAATTAGACACTGCCATCAAACTATAGGCCCCAGAAGATAACCCCTGGCTTCAAACTGCAGAGATATTTCTTTTTTTCCTCATTGCTTGTGGGCCTTTTTTCAGTTGTTGTTTATTTCTGTTTGGTTTGGTTGTGAATGTGAACACTGTTTTCAGTTTTTTTATTTTGTTCTTATGTTTCTTCTTTCTTTCCCTTTTGTTTTCCCAAGGCTTGGGTAATCTTCCCTTGTCCTTGGCTTTGCTTCTAAACTCTTTAGCTTCTTGTACTTCTCCATTTTTTCCTTTTATCCCTTTTATATTTTCTTGCCTTAAGGTAAAATGGCTCTACTGAGAGGTTATTTACTGTGTATGGTTTTCCAACTTGTCTTAGGTTTTGTTATATAATTATAAATCTTGTACCTATGGTTAAAGGTAACAAATTAACAGTTACCACAGTTTGTCATTTTCCAGTCTGTGCTTGATACCACTGCTATTGGTCATTGTACTACTCCAAGGAGACATAGTTGTGATCAGTTGACCTTCCTTGTATGCCAATACCTAGATTATCTGCGGGTCATGCAACAATACTATAGCCCAGTACCACAGAACTGGGTGCTAGGCCAAACAGGTAGTAACCTTTCATTTCTAATAAAATGAAGAGGCAGAATCCTATTATTTGTTTGCTTTTTGTTTTTTAAATTCTTTTTTCTTTTTTAAAAAAGAAAAGTTACCTTTCTTGTTTATTTTTAATTTTTCTTAATATTTTACAAAAGTAAAAAAAATTTTTTTTTGAGACAGGGTCTCACTAAGTAGTTCGGGATGGCCTCAAGCTGGTGGTAATCCTCTTGAATCAGCCTCCCAAGTGCTGGGATTACACTCGCCACCATGCCCGGCACAGAGGCAGAATCCTGAAACAGACTCAAAAGCCAAAAGACATCTCTAAAAAGTAGTCATTTCCTAAAGAGTTCTTGATACTAGTAATAAAGCTACCTACCATAAGCAACTTACAAGCCTCAATGGAGAAAACAAATAAACAACAACCAAAAACTGAGAAAACACATAACCCCTAACTTAC
This sequence comes from Chinchilla lanigera, assembly GCF_000276665.1. Taxonomy (NCBI): domain Eukaryota; kingdom Metazoa; phylum Chordata; class Mammalia; order Rodentia; family Chinchillidae; genus Chinchilla; species Chinchilla lanigera. Next base: position 30,404,562 of record NW_004955415.1, read on the forward strand.
CCAAGGTAAATCAAGGGGGCAGTGAGGTGGAGGAAATCAAAAGCCACCCAGAAGAATTTTATGAAATGGTAACAGCAGAGCTAACAAAAAAGATCAATAAGTATCTCGACAAAAACAAAACAGAGGTGATTAAAGAGATGACAACCATAATGAAAGAAGTGATTAGTAAATCTAGAGTAGATACAGACAAAAAAGTAGAGGAGCTTAGCAAAGACATGGAAGTCGTGAATGCCCAACACAGAAAAGAACTAGATTCCATCACACAGACTCAAATGAGACCCAGAAGACTGGGGTGATAGAAAGCTGCTGCAGTTAGGTCATGGCAGTGGTCACACAACTTGTGAAGGTGCCAGAGCCTCTCAACTGCACTCATTAAAAGGCTGAATTATGCAGTGTGCGAACTACGTCTCATAAAAGAAGAATCTAGGAATATGTCTTATGCAGAAGAACGATGCCAGTGGCCACTGCCCCACCTGCTCGTAGATCTCGATGGCTTTCTGGTACTGCTCCAGCTGCGCGGCATAGGCGGCCACCTTCAGCAGACACTTGTTGGCAGAGCTGGAACCAGGCAGAGCAGACAAGTAAGCACCACAGGAAACAGCAGTGTGCACACGAGGGCCCAGCCTCCTTTCACTCAATGCAAAGACCCCCTATATAAAAATGATCTTTTATCATATATACAAAACCCACCACCTAATATTAAGAAAATAATACTCGCCTGTTAGATTCTTCTCCCTTGTAATAATCAGCAGACTGTTCATAATGTGCAATAGCCTAAAAAATACATACATTTTACTCTCAATCCATTTGAAGAGCTGCATTTAAAAATTATCTGTTTGTATAGTTACTTTTCTATAGATCAACCTGTGCCTGCAGTATGCCTTTCACAACTTGGCCTGTTTTATTTAGGAGATGTATCCAGAAGCCTCTTTGTGGCAGAACACTTGCTATCCACCAAAATCTTCCCCCTTCCCTCCGGGGCCAACACCCAGCACACACCTCTCCAGCCTCCCTCCAGGAAAGGTGGGCAAGTTCTCTCCAACGGACCAGAACGAGGAAGCCAGGGCTGCTTCCAGGCTGCGGCTATGCACCTTATTGCACCTTCTCCAGGCCTCTTCTATGTCCCATAAGCTAGAATAGCAACCACCACATCTAGAGGGACACTACAGGTCACAGGCTAAAGATGCCAGAACTCTGCCAGCCTGCTTCCTAAATAACCCCGAAGGGCAGAATGTATCCCAACCCCCATCGAACTCATAGCAGCTGTGCTGGATTGTTACTTTAGCACAATATGGAGTCCTAGGACATGGTAAGCCTGTAACTTACTCTAGCAGCCAAACTACGCTCAGCAACACTGTAAGCACCACATGGAGGAAGAGCGCTGCCTGCACTGGAATGTTTTGACACCCAACTACCACTTAAGCAGAGAAGAGCTGGGCTGAAGCCTGGACAGTCTAAGCCTTTGCCTTGGAGTGGCAGAAGAGTGAATGAAATCAGGAGGTAGAACGGTGTCCACCAGAACCGGAAACTACACGAAGCTGCTGTTTACAGGGGATGCTGGGTTACAGGCAGTTAGGAAAGGTGACAGGCCATGTTCTGGGATAAGGGCCTCATGACATTGAAGAAGCTGAGGCTTCTGCCCCGACATGGCGAGAGTTAGGTCTACACAAGGCTTTAAGCCAGGGATCTGACGAAGCTTTTCTGTAACAAGTCAATTGTCTTGGGTTTTGTGAGCCACCCAGTATCTGCTGCAGCTCTACCATGGTAGTGTGACCATGCACAAGATGCACCTGTGGCTGTGTTCTCATGAAACTTTATCCATGCACAGTGCAGTCTCAACTGACTTACTTTAACGTACCACAAGTGCTTTCCTCTCCCCAGTGACTTAAGGATGTAAAAGCCATTCTTAGCTTGTGGACTTACAGAAACAGTGGTGGGTTTGCAGGCCCCTGGCTTGTGCACATGGCTTCCTGCTAAGCCCCAGAGGGAGCTGGCAGTGTGTGAAAATGAGGTTCAGGTGCTGCCTTCCACAGGAAGCCCAATCACCTCAGTGGTTCAGGGCAGCCCTTAGTGTGCTAAGAGTTGGGTGCAGGAACGAAAGCCAACGAAGGTAACAGGTGGGGAACCGTGGTAGACCACTTCTGCCTTGGTCACCGGCACAGGGAACTCCCTGGGGGCATACCTGGCCCACAAAGCCCATGGCCTCCCCTTCCTGCAGGTGGCAGTGGTGCTGACTACGGAGCAGGGCCACCTCTGAAGCCATTTGGTGAGGCTGGGGGGCCAACAGTGCCCCAGCCTTAGAAATGCAGCACACCCTACCTAGGACATCAGGCTGGCACAGTTTCATAAAAAGCAGATACTCTAGGCTGGGGACATAGCTCGGTGGTAAGACGCTTGGCCCTGCATGTACAGTACCCTGGGCTGGAGCCCCAGCGCTAGAAAAAAAACAAAAGCAGACATCCCTTTGAATGATTATATTTGCACTTATGGTTTCAGCCACTTAGCCTAACTGATAGGCCTCGGAAAGAAATGTTTTCTCAGCATTATGTATAACAGGGAAAAAACAAGACAACTTCAGTGGTTATACACACTGGACTACAGGGCTATGATTTAAAGGCAACGGGCAGAATGTATGAAGATGAGACATTCTTCCTGAAATATTAACTTTAAAAACAAGCCAAGCATGGTGATGCACGACTGTAATCCCAGCACTCTGGAAGGCTGAGGATCACAAGGTTGAGTCCAGCCAGCTAACTTAGTAAGACCTGATCTCAAACTAAAAAAATTTTTAAAAAAGAGTTGGAGCTATAGTTCACTGCAAAGGTCTTGAGTTTAATCCCCAGTACCTCAAAAAACAAGGACCCCATAACCATAAAGGAAGAGGTACACTATAATCCAGTCACATACTGAAGTGTCAGAAAAAGATTCCTTTGGAACATTTCTCAGAGCTGGAAGCTGGTGTGGGGTCATGTGACCAGTGAGTAACCCCCTCCCATGGGACTGTGGGCTGGAGGCAAGCCCCAGGAGGGCTGTGCACCTTACCTGCCAAGCCTAGCACCACGCCCAGCACATGACAGGTGCTCAAGAAACAGATGGTAAGTGAACACAGGCAGCGGGCAGCGTGAGTGAGGGCCCCCACTCGACTCCTGCCCACACTTTAATCTTCAGTGAGTTTATGCTTCATCAAAAGCCTGTGGGACTGCAGTGTTGCTCAGTGGTACAGTGTATGCCTGGCACGCACAGGACATGGGTTCAGTCTCCTGTAGCCCTCCCCAAAACCTGTGAACTGTCTGAATTCTCTCAAGTGCTCAGCACTGTTTCCCACTGTAATAACAGGGCTACGACATGAAAAGCAAGACCAAATTTTCTAGAGATCAGAGAATGTCCCCTCTGCCTGGGCAGAGGGAGTGGCTATCTTCTTTCTAGTTCTTACCAGTTACCAATGAACAGGGCACCCGTCAAGCCACAGAAAATTGTTGTTGGGTTTCTTTTTGTCTTTTGGAGGGGAGATGGCCAAAAATTGACAACACAGTTTAATTTAGTATTTATTAAGGTCTGGTGCTGGGTCAGCAAACTCTAGTTGGGAAAACTTTCAGTTTGGTTTTTAATAACTCTCATTAAACCAATCCTCCAACTCCACTTTTCTCCCAAGATGTGACCGAGACCAGACCAGTAGGGTCAGAGCACACAGAGTGGCTGTGTGTCATTCCACGGCACGCACACTGAGTGCAGGATTGCACCTCGTGACAGCAGGCACAGCACAACACATCTGAAGTCGGCTCCCACTGTGGAGGACACTGGAGGAGATGGCCTCGCGGGCTTTAAATGGAACCAGTGTTCTAAAACTAACACCCTGGGACTGGCCCCACCACGAGCCTGCTGCACACTGTCCTTGCACTGTACCCAAGCATAAGGGATCAGGTCCTGTGGGGTCTGAAAGCAGAATGAGCCTCGAAGAGGACCTGCCCACTGTGGGGGTCAGGGTTTCCATTGGAGGTTAAGGGAAGCAGCTGAGTTTAGGCAACAGTGCAGCTCACTGTGCAATTGCTACCATGTGGGAGTGATCAGAGAACGTCACTGGGGAGCACTAAAGGGAGACTTTAATTTGTAGCGAACACCTAAATACAGGTCCTTGGCTTCGCACATCACTGACCACAGCCCTGTGAGTCAAACCCGGACAGAGAAGGCAGAAGGCAGAAGCCCAGACATGGGCACCTCAGTAAACCCGCCCTATCCCACCAGTTTATAAAGGAAAGTGCTCACAGGAAAAGACAGGCGCCATCTACTGGCTGGCGGTTCCCAGAATGGCCCGCACACCCGAGGAAAGGGCCTTTAGAAGCAGTGTCCATTTTGTTAAAAGGGAGAAAAATGTGCCAAATGAAATGCTTTCATTCATCCACCCCAATTGTATGGAGACCCATGTGGTGAAGCACCTATCCGGGATCACGCCCAGTACAGAGAGAGCACAAGACCATGGCTCCTGCCCCACAGCGCTGCTCTGAAAGCCAAGCCAAGAAGATGCTGCACAGTGCTGGCCCTGGCTACTCACTCCACCTCGGGAAGATGACATGCCCAGCCCAGACCCCTGATCCAGCAAAGGCTCTGCTCCCTCCTGCACAGCGCTCAACCCTCATGGGAACAGCCATAGGCTCTCAGGACCCACCAGCAGCCTTGTAGATAGAAGCTCACACAGCACGATGAGGTGAAGGGCAGCCCTGGTTTATCAGGATCTCAGCTTCCCTGAAGCACAGCAATTATTGAGGGGGCAAGAATCAACCTTACACAGCAAGTGTGAGCACACAGTGTGGTCGCTGAAAGGCAGTGAACTCAGAGCCTCGATGCTGCTCAGAGGCTCCTGTGCCACCTGCTGGGTTGGGGATGGGGTGGGCACTTGCCCGGCACAGGCTCACGGGGCCTTCTATCAGGGCAGAGCTGCATGCCACAGGGACCACCTGAGGTGCAGAGCAGTCGAGTGGAAGAAGGAACAAGCGCAGGCACAATACGTGCAAGTGCAAGGAGACACATGTGCTGCCGAGCAAGAGGAAAAGCTCAGCGAGGCAGGAGGGCGGCTCCTGAGGGGCCACAGTGAGGGTATGAACTAAGGGGCCATGATGGGCCTCAAGGAAAAGACGATGGGCAGCTGAGACTGAAGGGCATCGGGAGTCTGCATGTGGGCGTGAGGAGCTGAGCACCAACATCTGAAGAAGAGCTCTGCAGGCGGGGGCTGTCCTGGCAAGAGTTCACCTGGCACGTGTAAGGGGTGAGCGAAACAAGGGGCCCGGTGCACAAGGCGCAGGGGAGGAGGGAGAGGCAACTAAGCTGGTGGGGTATGGCGGCCAGGTACAAGGCCACTGCTCCTCCGGGGTAGGGGGCCCTCAATGTCCCTGCTGCAAGCTGGAGGCTCGTGGGGAAGGTAGGGGTCCACCAGGCTCTGTTCCACTTGGACTCTACTATGCCAGCCAGTGGGGAGAAGAGTGGGTCCTGGACACCTTGTCTACCCATTGTGCACTGAGGCCATTGGCAGCTGTGTCCAGCGCTTACCTTCTCAATGTCCACCAGCTCAGTCTCGTAGATCTCGGCGATGGTGATGTGGTGCTTGGCTGCAATCGTAAACCTTCCCTAGGGGGAGAAGACCAGAGTCACACACCAGCCTCACCTACGTGAATGCCACTCGGTTTGGGAACAGAACAAAAATCCAACTCTCAGCCATCTCAGGGCCTCCACCCCACAGCCATCAAGCAAGGCAACATCTTACCATGTCTGTGTAAATGTCGATGGCTGCATTTAAGCAGTTGATAGCCTCTGAAGCGTAGGCATTTAAGAAAAACAATGAAAAATCCATTCAGTCACAGAGGATTCAGGTGAGCCTGTCTTCCTGGCTGTCATCGGAGTGGCAATGAAGTACAATCAGGGGCACGGGGTGGGCAGTTACAGCGGCGCAAACACAAGTCATGCACAGGTCCAGCAGCGATAGCGTAACTGAGCGAGGGGGCTGTAGTGCTAGTGGCTCAGTTATTCAGAACCTTGAAGTGAGGACTCTACCCAGGTGACAGACTGGAGACTGTCACCCCCACTGACAAATTATATCTGCTAACATGTGCGAGTAAACTCTTCCTGTCTAGGGTCTTCCTTTGTGCAGCAAAAACCCAATGTGCTCTGAAATGCCTGTTCAAACCACAGTTCAGTGAAGCTCAGCACTGTACGGAAGGTGCTGACTTCCAGCGCACTAACACAGCCATACAAGAAGGAAAAAGGCTACTGGGTGGTAATGATGATTTTCTAAAGCTGAACGTTTCGCCTGTCATGAAATGGAGGTATTCACACTGCTGCCACCTGGCTGACAGCTCCAAGCTAATAAGCACTTTGGGCTTGAAAGAGGCAGCAACACAGAAAAGCCGGATTCCAGAATTAGAAACGTAAGCAGAATGACAAAAATTAAAAGCAGTTTTTCCAGTAACTATATAAACTTGTGGATTCACTGTTAAACTATAAAAGCTACAGAACAAAGAGTTAACCTCCAGCCGCACACACCCCTCCCCAGCATCAGCACTCGGGTGGGCTTCCTCCTGTCTCCTCAAGCTGAGGTCTCCCGTGGTTCTTTAATTACAGCGCTAACATGCACAGGCTAAGGAAGTCTGAAACCAGGATCTTCACAACGCATTATACTGTACTCCAGGTTCACCCCCGACTCCCAGAGCTCGTGCAGGCTATCCCCTGTCTGTGCTGAGCTGTGACCCATCTTTATACAAAGCCTTAGAGATACCTTACTTCTTTACGGCCTGTGCATAAAAGCTGGGATTTGTGTGTTAAACAAAATGAAGGACTCAAAGGAAAAAGGGAGATTTGATGGGATCCATGCACGCGTGGGAAGGAAGAGAATTGCTAAGTATGCTTTTCCAACCAAAAAAAAAACATTTGCAAAATTTCACCACTTTAAATATCTGATTTCATTCTTTCCTCAAAATAAAAATTTCGAAATACATTGAAAAACAAAACAAATGAACACTACGTGACTAAGCGATGTTTTTCACCACTGGATACAGCCATCTCCCACCAAATGGATCTTAAAACTCACTGGCTATTTAGGAAAAGGGAAACGGCAAAATTTCCTTATCTGATGCAAATCATATTTTGTACAAATGAGATATAAGAACTCTTAGATAAAATTAATGGTAATTTCCAAGAGTCTCCAAAATGCAACCAAAGTGGAGTTTAAGAAAATGGTGTTGATCACTACACAGCCAAGATAAATTTAAAGTATTTTCTCTACATACAGGCTCGCAAAGGATTAAAGAATAAAACTTTCTCAAATTACCACATTCCTCTAGTGTTTTAAGACTCGGAAGGACACGACACCAGCCCTGAAGCTGAAGCAAACTGGCTGACAGTCCCACAGAGCCCAGCAGCTGCCTTACCTTGAGGGTCAGCCTTCTTGTACGCGTTCCCTGCATCCACAAAGCTGGTGGCAGAGTCGTGCTTGCTCTGAAGCTGCATGTGGAGCTTGGCGGCCTGACAAAAGGCATTTCCTGCAGCTGAAGAAGACAACACCACAATGAAACACAGAGGAACAAGGCTCTCGGCACCACAGTCCAGGCTGTAAGTGCTGGGCCTCCTGGAAAGCCGCATCCCAGTCCAAGCACTGTTCAGCACGTCCATTGTGTTTGGTTTTTATAAAAGCCAGAATCAGCACCAGGTGTGGTGGCACACACCTGTAATCCCAACATTCGGGAGGCTAAGGAAGGAGGATCAGGAGTTTGAGACTAGCTTGGACTATATAGGGAGACCATGTCCCAAAAAAACAGAACAGATCTAAAACATTTTTAATCATAAACCAGTACCCAATGCTAAGTCTAACCATCTGCCCTATTTATTGATTGACTGATTGATTGATCGTCTTTTTGATTGTTTTTTTTTTTTTTTTTTT
>NW_004955415.1:30412585-30421478 GCF_000276665.1 Chinchilla lanigera
AGGCAGGCACTGTGCCACTGAGGTATATCTCTGGCCTTGCATACATATTTAGGACTGTGTTCCTTGTATGTAACATAGTTTTGGATGTTCTTTCTTTCTTTTTTTTTTTTTTTGGTTTTTCTCTGGTACCGGGAACCGAACTCACGACCTTGTGCTTGCCAGGCAGGCGCTTTGCCACTGAGCTAAATCCCCAGCCCCTGATCGTCTTTTTGAGATGAGGGTCTTGCTATGCAGTTCAGGCTAGCCTTGAGTTCACTCTGTAGCCCAGGCTGGTCTTAAACTCCCAATGATCCTCCTGCCTCAGCCTCCCTCCTGAGTGCTGGGATTACAGGTGTGTGCCACCATGCCCAGCTTAACCATCTACTTTAAACTTCTTTGTGGGAAATAAAGCATCCAGTTGTGTTAAAGCTTCAGTTGCATCCCTGTCCTACACTCTCCAGAGGTGCCACCGATTACCACTCAGGGTTCTGGACTTTGGCCTCAGGGGGAAGCAGCTGCACAAACCCTGGAGCTGGTCTGCCCAGGGGTAGTTCCTGCTCCAAGTCTTGGTTTCTGATGAAAAGAGTACCAGGCTCGGCCCTCAAGAATGTGGGCCATGAAGGAGGCTGAGGGCAGCTGCCTCATCCTGTCTGCCACCTTAGCGGCAGCAGGCAGCCCTCCCGGGTCTGCAGCTATCAGGGTCCTCACTTTCAGAACTGTGAGTAGTTTCTGTGTTTTATAAACTACCAGCCTATGGTAATTTCCTGACAAAGGGAGGCCCCGACCAGTCAGAGTGGATGCTGCTCTGGCCCTGCAGAGCCCGTGTTGGCCCTGTGACTCACAGGGCAGGAGCCCAGGAGCAGGTCTTGGGTCTCTTGCCAGGACAGTGTCCCGGGTGCTTGGGTAGTGGCTCACTACCAAGAGGCAGCGCAGGAGGCGCCAGCTGGACAGTGGCTCCAAGGACTCTGCCTCCCGAGGGCACCACAGCCACGTGGCCCCCAGAGAGTGCCTGCAAGAGCCCAGCCCAGGCCACACCAGGTCACCACTTTTATCACTGTGTGCAAATCTACCCTTCGCTCCACCTGGGCAAAGATACATTTAAATGTCACTGCTCTTTACAACTTACACCCCCTCTCCAGCAAGCACTGCTTTCTCAGCAGTTAACATCCACTGTCCCAGAACCACTCGTGGTCTCTCCATCCACCGCTGAGAATGAAGAGCACAACTCCCGGGCTCTCTCAAGCAGCCTCCATTCTCCACACAGTGCAAGTCCTTCATTCTGACGTTTTCCCAGCTGGCCACTGGCTTGCACTTCACTCCAAGTACCCATTCAATCACTGCTAGCAATGCCAGCTTGGTCTCTCCAGGCCTAGAAGTGTTTTTCAAGGAATGCCATACTCAATGGTCTCTGCAAAGGCATCCAGCTTCTCAGGCTCTATCTCCTTATCTGTAAAACTGCCCTAATACCTGCCATACTGATCTCTCAAAGCTGAGTTAACAAAGGCAGTGGCTTATTATAAAAGAACCTTTAAAATCATACAGAGATGGGATGGTGTTGTGATTATTCATTTATCACTGAACACCTGCTATGCTGCAGGCACAAATTCAGGCCTGCAGACAGCAGGGATAAATCAAGCACCCTGCTCCTCCAAGGTTTATATTCCAATGAGGGTCACCAAATAACAAAAGCACAAACAGAAATAACTGAAACACTACATGATCCATTTATTGTCGCTAACCCATGATGTAGGGCACTGGAGCAAAGGGAAGGAAGTTTCTGGAAAGGACTGCCATTAAGAGTGGCCAGGGAAGAGGGCTAAAATAACTCTGGAGAAGCGTGGGACAGTGCAGCAGCACAGGCATGTCAGCCTGGGCAACAGCACAGGAGGGCAGTGGGGTTTCCAAGCCGGAGAATATCTGCTTGCTAGATCATTAAGTATATGTTCTCTTGGGAAAGACCACTTTTTAACTTAGGGTTACAGAACTTGAACAAAAGAGAGGGATACCAGGACAATACTTTCTTCCCATTTTCAATACAATATAATTCAGATGTAAGTATATTATGAAAAGATAGTATCTCCTTTCTAACTATAGTCCTACAGTCCAAAACTAAAGTTATAAAAGAAGGGAGCACTTTCCTTTTGAAATCATTTTATTTTATTTTTTTTTATTTTTTGGTTTTTCTCCGGTACCGGGAACCGAACTCACGACCTCGCGCTTGCCAGGCAGGCGCTTTTGCCGCTGAGCTAAATCCCCAGCCCCTAAATCATTTTAAAGTTAACTGCCCTGTAGGCAAAGGGGAAACAAACAGCTTGCAAGAGGCAGGAGAGCCACTGTCCACCTCACAGCACTGTGCCCAGATCACAGACTGGGTCTCCTGAGGTACCAACTGAGCCCTGGAACTTTCTCTTTCAGGGGAGAGGATGTACCTTCCTCTCAAGTCACTGTTAGAAAGAGCCATCCCCTGGCAGGCCAAAGAATAATCCTGCCAATTCCATCCTGTGACTTCAGGCAATGGGAGCATCTGCTGGGGTGTTTGCAAAGATCCCCCAGAGCACCAGTTCCTGGCGATTCAGTCACTTATCTCAAGAGCTGGGAACAGTTAGAAATTCCCAACTAATGCCCACAGGAAGAAAACCAGGCACTCTTACTTATCCTGCTGGCTTTAATGAGTTTTGCTTCAACCTCATTCCTACAGCGCTTATTTAAGCACATTAGTAGGAAGCAAAGATTAGTCTCCCTATTTCCAAGTCACTTTAACTCTCTTTAGTTATCCCAAGCTCATCATATTAGGTAGTTTACAGACACTAAAGCAGACACTGCCTGTGCCGAAGCTTGTCGTCAGGTTTCCAGCTTGATTCACCAGGATATGGACCTCGCAGCACTCACACCTGTCTCCAGCCCACAGTCTCACACTCTGTGGGGATTAAAACAGTCCTGTCCTCCTACAAAATGATTTTTAAGTATTTTGTCTGAAAAGCAAACAAACAAAAAGTTATACATACCACTCCAATTTTTAGCCATCTTGAACATATTTGCAGCTCTGGTATACATTTCACAAGCCTCTTCTATTCTTGTGTTTCCTCTAAGAAAAAATGCAAACATAAGGTTACATTTTATTAGAATGACCATCTAAGTCCTTCGTCTTCCCATCTTCAGTAACACACACTTCCCGAGCACTACGAGTCACACAGGCGTTGCAGGATCCCAAGAGCTCTTCAGAGAAGATGCCAGGATCCCTGTGCTCCAGATATGGACACTGAGGCACAGGCGGAAAGCCTCCACCTAGGTCCCCTGCAGACACTGCTGAGAGGAGATTCCAGACTTGTCCAGCTAAAATTCAGAGCACCCACTGAAGAGTCCTTTCTATAATAAAAACTCCAAGTTTTACATGAGTCTGGTCATTAAAAGTTTTTTAAACTAAAATTTAACTTAATTTTTTGCCTTTACACCTGATTACACCACAGTTGCTTTCAGCCTGGAAGCCTACTATCCTTTTAGCTAGCCAACTTTTAGTTCATTTTTGAGGTGTATTTTATTAGTGCCTATTAATTTTACAAAACACTGGGTTTCAATGTGGTGTTTTCATCTATACATGTAACGTATTTTGATCACATATATCCCTCTATTACCCTCTCTTACATCCTAGAAGTATATTTTTCCAAAGGAGATTAAATTCTGAAGGCTAAAAATGGTTTTATCCTACAATTTTCCAGAGTTTAGAACTGTTTATTCAGACTTAAAAACCTGAGCCAGAGCATGGAAGAGGCACCACCCTGCTCTGTGAGTTATCCCCAGCCAGCCTGAGAGGGGCAAGGCCTTCCCAGCCCACGAGTACTGGGTCCAGCCCTCCCAGGACAGAAATGTATTCTGCAACATCCGGGAACACGGCCCTCTGCTTTGTGTGAATGAGTTCTGAACACTGGGCACCAGGCAGCTGATCCCACTGGGGTGGGGGAGGATGCTTTAGCTGCTCAGATGTTCCTTCTTACATAACAGCCGAACTCATCATGTGTAAGTCCCCAGAGTCCTAATTCAGCAACGCTTTTACCAAGCTAGGGCTCATCTATGAACGACAGTTCATCCATCGTGTCTAACTACACTACAAATAAAAATAACCAGAGGAAAACGAGGCCTATGCAGCACACACACTGAGCAGCCCAGTGCAGTCAGACATAGGAACAGGAATACCCAACTGCAGAGTGGACACGATATGAACACGCCCAGCTTGGACCCACATGCTAGGCAGGCAGCTCTGCATGGACACACATGCCAGTAGAGGTCAGGCTGGGCATACAGGAGGCCCAGGGTGACTCGGACCTTACACACTACCTACTCATAGCTTGACCCTGGCTAGTTCTTAACGTCCCTGGGCCTACGTTTTTGCATACACAAACTAAGGGTAGTACATCATTTCTACCTCTGGGTTATTAATGGGAATCAAAAAACTAATCCTTCTAGAGTTGTCATAGCAGAGGTGACCCACAGTAGGTCCTCAACCCAGATGGTTATTGCAGCAACCCATGTACTAAAGACATAAAAGCCTTTGGGAATATATGTACACCATATAATATACAAGGAACTTCTATCAAGAACCCTACAACTCATGATAAAGATAATCCAATTTAAAAACAAGCAAAGGTTTAAATAGACATTTTTCCAAAGATATACAGTGTCCATTAAGCACACACAAAGCTACCCAACTTCATTAGCCAACAGGACGTGCAAATCAAATTCACATGTGTGACACAACTGGACGGATAAGTGCTGGGCAGCAATGTGGAGAAATGGGAACTCTCAGAAACGACTTCTGGAGGACAATAAAATAGTGTAGCTGCCAATCTGGAAAATGGGTTGGCAGCTGCTCAAACAGGTTCCATGTGCTCCTGCGATTCCCAAGAGAAGTGGAAACATGTCCATACAAACACTATGTATAATGTTCACAGTAGCAGTCATTATAACAGCCATTAACTAGAAATACCCAAATGGATAACAACTGATGAATAGATAAGTAAAATGTGTACACACACAAGAGAGTATAACCAGGCAATGAAAAGGAATGAAGTTCCAAAATACCCTACCGCAAGGCTGAGCCCTGAAAACACCATGTGAAATGAAAGATGCAGGTCACATTATGACTCCATTTATAGGGAGTTCTAAGATAGGCCAATCTGGAGGCATAAACTGTTGCCCGGTGCTTCTGTCCCCTCCAAAACTCATGCTGAAAATCAATTCCCAATGCAACTGGGGGAAGTTGGGCCTCATGAAAGTACTTGGGTCACCATCAATGGGTTAATGCCACTACACAAAGAGCTTACGGGAGTGGCTTCTCACTGTCCTCTGCTCTAAGGACACAACATTCCAACCCCTCGCCCCATCCTGACTTCACAGGGCTCTGACCCTGCACTGGAGACTGGAGCCTCCAGAACTGTGAGAAGCTCCTGCTCGTCATAAGCTATCTGATCTCAGGTGTTCTGCTGCAGCAACCCAACCAAGCCACCAGACACTGGGAGCATGGGGAAAGTGGGGGAGAGGGAGTGAGAGCGAAGGGCGCACTGCTTCTTTTTGGGGTGAAGATTTGCATTCTAAAATTAGCTGCACAGATATGGATATGCAAAAAGAATCACTGAATGTTACACATTAGATGGTGGGCTGCCTGGCAATTCCATTTCAACACAGCTGCTACTCTATCCCCAATAAGGAAACATTCCAGGGTGACACCACACAGCGAATGACGGGGTTAAGCGAAGCACACCAAAAGAGGAGCATCAGCATAAGCAAAGCTTTCTCTCACACCTCATGTCCCTTTTTCTATACTTCACGTCTTCTCATTAAAAAACAACAAAAAACACCAGAAATTAGCCAGAAGGTTTCCCCAGTGGAAAATTCCTAACCCAAGCACGTTCTCAGTCTCAGCCATCACTCCCTAGCACCAAGGGCCACCACCTTCTTAGGTCTTGTGTTTCTGCACAGTACCAGGGATTTTGAACTGTAATTACAGTGTAGTCACTCTCATTACAGGTTTCCAAATAAAACTAGCTTAATTAAGATGTGCTTTAGCCCATTATTTTCAGAGACACACACAGCAAAGAATTACAGAACTCCTGTCCTTTGCTAGATTTACACCTGGTGTTCCCAAGGCATGTCAGTCATTATCAAAGCAGGTAGGACTACACTCTGCCCATCTATAGAAGAGAAACTGTATCTGAAGGCAAAGGCTGCACGTGCCCCAGCCAGGGCAGGCACAGCTGACTCCTGACATCACATTTAGTGATCTTCATAAAAACACTGCAGGAGCCTGGCTGACCCTCATCAATAGACCTGTACCTCCTGAAGTAGAATCAGCAGAGGCAGTCTCACTTTAAACCACTAGAGAAGACTCGTCACTAACAGAACAGAACCACCAGGCTTCAGGAACAAAGGGTACTCCAGGGTACCCACAGTGGGCAGAAGTTTCCTGAAAAGACAAGAATCCACCTTAGAGAGTAACAGCGTAAGTACACGGCACTAAATTTACAAGAAGAAAGCTTAACTGGCTATCTGCTGGGATCACAGGATTCTGACTCTGAAGAAGAAAATGTTTCCCTGCTGCACTGACCCCCGTTTCAGGCCAGGGCGCACCCCTCCTGCCACACTGACGAGATCTGTTAGAAGGCACTGCAGACAGAAGCACTGTGCCCACCTGGAGGCCTCAGCGCCAAGGAAGAACTCCTACTTCCAAGCTGGGAGAAGTCTGGGCACACACATACAACCCCACTGTGCCCCACGGCACGATGAGTCCCCCAAGGCCTGTGAACAGAGAATGGGCAAATCGGACTGACTGCCCTCAAGTATTCAAGGCCCTCGGGCTCCCCATCCTGAGCAATCCCTACACCAGAGCACTGCAGGCGACTATAGTGCAGGCGGCTTTCAAACTGCGGGTGGGAGAGAGATGTATTAAAGTAGTGGGAGTGAATGACACACATCAGGAGATGCACCCGAAAGAAAACAGTGACAACTGTCAAGCAGAAATAAAGCTGCCTCTAAAATCACCATTAGAGCAGAAATATTTTGAAAAGTCACATGGCAGTGCCGTAGCAATGTGCATGCAGAACCAGAAAAGACTGGGCTTCCTCACCAGGATACCCTGCAATGGAGCCACGACGTGTCACAGGACTACAGGGGTCACTGTCTGCAGGGCCAGGACCACAGTGGGGTCCGCATTCACCAGCAGTGTCTCCTGCCAGGCCCCCAGTCTCTGGGGAAAGGAAGCAGAATGCAATGACAGCACCAACTGCTTTGCATGCTGATGGGAGGACCTGTCCACATTACAGCTTTTCAAAAGCTTTCCATGTGTCTCATATCTGGAAAAGGAAGGCCAGATTCAATGTGCTTAAAAATATCTCTGCCATAGAGAACTTTAATTCTGTGATAGCATCAATTCTAAAACTCTTTTCATCTGATCCTTCACTTCTATAATCTACAGATTATTTTATAGCTGGGTTTAATATATTTTGAAACAGTCCAGCTTCTTTTATGAGCTATAAAAAGCAGAGATTTCTGCAGCAGAGAAAATACAGAGGCCCCAGGACAAGAGCTGTCCATCAGTGGATGAATGGATAAGAAAATGAGGTAGCAGGGTACGCCTGAAATCCTGGGACTCAGGATGCTGAGGCAGGAAGATTCCAAGTTTGAAGCCAGCCTGGGCTACAAAAAAATTTCAAAACCACCTTGAACACAGGTATAGAGAGCCCTATAGAGAGTCCTTGTCAAGGTCCAGGAAGTTTATATTTGTAATCTCATGAAAAGTTATTGGAATTCTAGTGAGTTAATTCCAATCCACCACTTCCAGTGCGACCCATAGAAAGAATAAAGACATTTAGGCATATTTGTAGTTGTGGGGAGCCCAGGGGGTCCTAAGTCCAGCTAGAGTGATTTCTAACTGGAACACCTGGGTTTTATTAATTCATGAAGAGGGGAGTGGTACAAATAGGTAATTTAAACATTCCAAATTCCCAAGAGAAAGTTATTAAGGAAATACCCACCAATAAGCCCAATGGTTTTATTATAAGTGGATTCTACTTTAACCTTCAAAGACCAGCCTAGGAATAAAGTAGAAACTCCCAAATTCTGTTTATGAGGAACCTGTCACACCAACACTTCAACTTGATAATGACTAGACAAAAAGATTTACAAGTAAAATAATCCTAAATAAAATATGTAAAAACAGAATCCAACAGAATTCATTAAAAAATAATATAGTATAATCTAGAGTTTATTCTAGGAACACAAGGGTAGTTCAGTAGGAGGCCCTACACCAATTAACATGCTCATACATTTGAGGAAAAAAATTCTGTTGATTTCCAGATATTGAAAAGGCCTTCAAAATACAACACTGCTAAGGATATAGCTGAGCAGTGCAGCACCTGCCTGGCTAGCGTGAGGTCATGAGTTCAATTCCCGGTATCAAAACAAAACAAAACAAAACAAAATATAACACTAAAATCAGTCTCGCATGTGTAAACACTGTATTGTTTCCCTAGTGTAAGAAGCTGAAAGAGTAAATAAAACTCAAGATGTACAATAGGTATTGTGAAATGGGAAGAAACCACCACAGGAAAGAGAAACTGGGATGGGAGAAAGGAGAAAAGGAGGAAAAGGAAAAATATATATATATACATATACACACACACACACACACACACACACACACAAGATAGTTATACTACTAACTGCTACTAGTTCATTGAAAAGAAAGGTTTATACCTGTATTGTTTGATCAACTTTTCATGCCTGTATCTTGTAATATGAGCAACTACTCTGAAGATAACAATATGCAACATACTAACCATTCTTACTCTCCTACAATCTTGTTTTGAAATTCTACACCATTATTTTTATTGTATATTTTTATTTTCTCAGCTGGGAGGTGTCT
>NW_004955415.1:30421578-30536290 GCF_000276665.1 Chinchilla lanigera
CTTTATGTCTTAGTAGTCACTCTGACCCTGATTCCCTATGACCAGCCCTAGGTAAACAGTAATGTACTTTATATCTCTTTTTTTTTTTTTTTTTTTGGTTTTGGTTTTTCTCTGGTACCGGGAACTGAACTCACGACCTTGCGCTTGCCAAGCAGGCTATTTTCTTTAAATAAAAAAAAAAATTTAAAAATCTCAGGTATGGAAAAGATAAAACAAAACAAAATACAACACTAACCCCTACTAAAAATATCCCATAAAGCAGGAACTGACAGACACTTCCTTAATTATGAAAATAACTTAAAATTAGAAAACATTAATTTATTAGACTTCAATTATCATTGTTTACACTAAGCTGTATTTAAATACTGAAATAGTTATTCTGCAATTCTACTTCCAAATTCCCTGAAAATGCCTTGAAGGTACAATGGCTTTCTGATTCTACCATCTAGTGACATGGGCATGGTGGGTAAGTCTGAGAAGGGCATGGCCTCTTCTACCTAGAGTGGGCCTGGGTCCCCAGGGGTGGATATGCCGTCCACACCCATTTCCTTAGTATCTCAAAAATATCCCAATGGATGAAACATCCATAGTCACTCACTTCATATAAAGAGAAATACTTACAAAAATGTTATGGTACAAAACAATCATTCTGATTAGCTAAGAGACAGACTGAGCATAGATCCAGAATTATAGGTTCAAACCTGATATTTATGTATAGAAGGTACTATTGAGGGTTGGGGAAAACCTAAGTAAAATCAGAAGGTCAAGAGCCAAATGCAAGGTCATGTACGCTCTGGAAAATTCTTCCTCATTTCCACCTGAATCAACAGACACTGATTAATTCAGAAATCCCAAGCAGAAGTATTCTGAAATTATTTAGAACTACGAAGGTAACCACCATAGGAACTAAGAAGAGTTTAAAATGGTTCCTTCTGGGAGTGAGAGTATGGAGAGAGAAGACTCTGGGAGAGTTTACTATTCCACAGAAGCTGGCTATACGTCCTGCACTTTTCTACCAGTTGTGTAGCTATGTTTATAGTAGCCATATCAATTTCCCCTCACTTGGTACATCTTTGCTCTTAAAAATTTGATAGAAGGAAAATAAAAGAATCAGGATTTGTATTAGCTTAAATCTACTCAGTCTCCCCACCACGATCCACCAGGCGTCTCCTGAGTACCACCGGCAGGGTGAGATGCAGGGCCACGCCACAGCCACCCCAAGCACCCCCGCCTCCTCCAATCTGCTCTCTAGCACAGGAAGCCAGGCTGCACAGCGCATCACCGGTCATCCAAACTTAACAATGCAAAATTAGAAAATTAACAATACTGTACTTTTGTGCAGCTGAATAAGCACCGTAACACCTCACTTAATCCTGACAACTCTGAAAAGCAGGCTCTGTCCTCTGAAAGCTTAAAAAAGGGAAAAGTGCCAAGAATGACTTACCTGGCTATGGTCTCCAGAACAGTAAACACAAGGATGAGGGCTGGGGATATAGCTCAAGGCACAGAGCTTGCCTTGTAAGCATGAGGTCATGAGTTTTATTTCCAATACCACAAAAAAAAAATAAAAAAAATAAAAAAAACCAGGAGAACCATAGTCTATGCTGTCTACCCATATATAATGACAGATATTATTTTATCCAGTATAGATTATCTTAGTTCTAATAAGAATTATATGCATCTATTTAGCTGGGGACATAGCTCAGCAGCATAATGTCTGCCTGGCAAGTGCAAGGTTGTAAGTTCGATTCCCAGGACCAAAAGAAAAAAAAAATTGTATCACATATATTTATTACATTATACCACTTGCCTCTGTAAGTAAATCTGAGCCTAATGATTTTTAAAAATTCAATCTATACTTGGATATCAACTGTGGCCAGGTACAGTGCACACACCTGTGATCCCAGCACTGAAGCAGGAGAATTGCAAGTTCAAGTCCCATCTGGGCAACTTAGCCAGACTGTCTCAAAACAAAAAATAAAAAGGGCTGAGAATGTAGCCAAGTGTCATGGTCCTGAGTTCAATAGCTAGTAATGGGAAAAGAAAGAAGGCAGGCAGGCAGGCCGGCCAGCCAGACATTATAATTAAGATCTAAGCGCTTTACAAAGGCCATCACATGGCTCCATCACATGATGGCAAAACTTAAGAGACATGATCTTCACTGAAGTAAAGCCAAGTGAAGAATATACAATGCTTAAGAAATATCCCCCATTTTTACCGACAGCTAGTAAATTATAGACTTGTCATTACTTAAAAATCTCAATAGGGCCCTCCATTACATTCATACTGACACTGCCAATTTCTTTTTCTTTTTCTTTTTTTTTTTTTGAGACAGGCTCTTGCTATGTAGTTCAGTTTAAACTTGAACTCACTATGTAGCTCAGACTGCCTCCAACTCATAGTAATCCTCCTGCCTCAGCCTCCCAAGAACTGAGATCACAGGTATGTGCCATTACGCCCAGCCTAACACTGCCAATTTCTTGTTCTTCCCTAAGCTCTGAGATAGAGGAGTGATGAAAATCAAGCACTGGCCCTCAGGAACATCCTTCTTGTCATTCTTAAACACCACTGTACCCGACAGGCACTGTGCAGGTTATCCTCAATCTGGTCTTGGTCTCCTAACAAGGTGGAGAAGTTAGTAAGGAGGTCTCTGCAATTCAAAACTCTCACTGTCACACTCTGGCCAGTCTGAGATCATACTGGCAGTTCCTAAAGACTATAATCAGAATTGCAAATAAAAAAATTCATCTCTGTGACCAACTAAACAACAAAACTCTTCTGGCAGTTTTCCTATACTACACTATGCCCTTCAGAAAAGGGAAGAATTAATTTGTTTCCACAGCTGTAAAAATACGCCATTATTTAACTAACTGCTCAGTAGGCAGAGTAACAGCACTCCAGTCACAAGGCTTTGCTGCCTGGCGGGAGGGGGCACAGGTGAGTCCTGTGGGAAGGAATGCCGCCTACTGAGCAGACAAGGCACAGAAGTCTGCCTGGCCCGCTTCTGCGAATCCCCACGCCTATTTTCCTCTACTCTACTGACAGCAACAAAACAAGAGCTCTGGAACAGGCCCGATAATACAGTACTGTCACAAAACCAGTGTGGGTGAGGCACACACACCAAGGGGGGTACGAGGTACACTCACAACTGGCTTTAACCTGCAGTGAGGATATTATCTGTGGCAAGAAACATCTGCAATGCATCGAGCACCTTCTAATGGTTGCCACATCCTCAAAACACGGTATGTCCCATTGAAAGCACGAGAGGGTCAGCCCTAAGTATCACAGCTCCAGTGACACTCAGGTCAGTATGTTTGTTTTGTTAATTCTGTGTTAATTTAGGAGGCGGACATGGAGACAGACTGTACTATTTTAAATAAAGAGTAACAGGAAGGGGAAGGGCCAAGTAACACATATCCCAGTCTAGAAAGATGAAGACAAGTGCATGCATTCGATGTCACACATAACCCAGGATTCTAACAGCCCAAAACTGATACAAAGTGTTAGCTTCACAGAGGAACTAAACCTGGTTTTTTGCTTTGAGTAATTACGTAATATTATTAAGACTTAGAACTCTAAGTACCCTTCTTTTCCCAAGCTTTTTAGGAGCCAAGTTTTGCTGGAAAAAAAAAACCACAGTTTTTACAGAATAAGTAATGCTTGCACGGTTCTTTAACTGCTAAAAGCTCTCTCAGGTATTTATTGCATTAAAATACCAGTGATCAAGTCTTTCACTCTGAGGTCCTACAAAAGTCATTTACTCCATCTGGCCCCCTGCCTCCTCGACAAGAAAAAAGCTGACAATTTCGATGACTAACAGAATTATCTCATAATTATCATTGACAACACCCACGGTTCTGGAATGTTTTACATAAACTCACTAAACCCTCACAAGGTATTTTTTTGTTTGTTTGTTTTTAGGGACAGGATCTTGCTATATTGTTCAAGGTAACCTTGAATTCACTATGTAGCCAAGGCTGGCCTGGAACTCCTGGTGATCTTCCTGCATCAGCCTCCTGAGTGCTGGGATTACAGACATGCACCACCACACCTGTCCTCACAAATTATAAAAGGCATAGTTAGTTATCTTTATTTAGTAGGAAAGGAGACTGAGCCACAAAAAAGCAAAGTTAACTTGTCTCTGGTCCCAAACCTGGGATCATAAACTAATCTATTACACCTAAGTTACTATTATGGTTCAGATCTAGGCTCTTGTCCAATGCCTCTTGTGTTCAGAGGTGGGGCTTCCGGAGGTGACTGGACCCTGGGGATGCTATAGCTGACTGCTGTGAAGAGGGGGGGCCTGGCTGGAGTGGGGTCTCAGGGCCGTGACCTGGAAAGCTACGTTCTCATCCCATTCTGCACCTCTTTCCTGCTCTCTGCTCCTTGGCTGCCCAAGGATGAACAGCTATCCCGCTCCCCGCCCCTTCCTAGACGCTCCTTTGCCACCCTGCTTCCGCCCTGGAGCCAGCCAACCACGGACTGAAAACGTGAGCCAAAATAAACCTATCAGGGGCTGGGGATTTGGCTCAGCGGCACAACGCCTGCCTGGCAAGGGCGAGGTTGTGAGTTTGATTCTTGGTACTGGAAAACCGCACCCCCCCTCAAAAAAAAAACCAAAACAAAATAAACCTCTCAGCCGTGGGCGCTGAGTATTCAGTCCCAGCGATGAGAAAGTAACTTCGATGCAGTGCCTTTTGCACAACTTTAGTGAATGAAGAAACAGTCTTCCTACATGACCTGTTAATGACAGACCAGCAACAGTCAGTGATGTTTCTTTAAAAGGTTTTCTTCAAAATCCTTTTAGGACTACTGGCTCAAGATTTGACCTAGTTTCCTAAAAACAACAAAGCACCTCCTGGCCTAAACCCCCTCACGGCTGCCTGCCTGCCTTTTTTTCCTCTGCCAGTTCCTTCCCCCAGGGAAGCACATCCTGATTGAATACGCATGACATTAAAATCACCCCCGGTGTGAGCCGCTATGACATTCAATTTCATCTGAATGAATTGTAAATGTTTTGTGAAATAAAGGAGTTACTGCTTGGCACCAGCAATACTAGACAGTACTCCTTATAACTAGCTGTATCTTCCAACTACATATCACACGAGAAATTTCGGAACTAGCTGTGATAAGCGTCCTCTGAGAGGTCGCTGGGGACAGGGACCCTCCTCTTCATACATCTTAGCAGCCACACTACCATGCACTGCATGAAACCGGCCTGTAACCACTTCCTGGAGGGTTACCAGTAACAGTACAACATCCTAATTAGTAGTTAAAGAACTATGTTTGCAAAACAAGCCAAAGTTCGAAGAGTGTGTTTTCTGAACTACGAGTCCAAGATGAATTGTGTACAGAAAAAACTGTCTAATAATGCCATGTTTGCTAAGTACCTATCGCTGGTCCATCTCAAGAATAAAAATCTGCTCAGTGACAGCAGAGGATCCTTCATTTCCCAAAGGAAAAAGAAAACACACGCTATTTCTGCCTTTCTCATCCTAAAGAGCTGAATCATTCACATAATCAACGGCCAAGATTTCCTCCACAAGCTGTCCCTGAGGCTCTGCTTCCCGCGAAGCCTTCAGGGCATTAACGGGATTCCCTAACGCTGCCGACTCGAGCCAGGAGCTGCGTTCTCCCCCACCGGACAGCAGGCCCGGCCATGGATCAGTCTCTGCCACAGGAAGAACACGGAGCCAGGAGGAGCCGCACCCTCCACCCAGAAGCCGTGCGGAGCACCCGATGGGCCGTGAGCCAGGCGTGGGGCCATCGGCTGGTCCCACGGGGACCCCGCACCCCAGCGTGTCGGCGACGCTAGGACACCCGAGAGGCTCTGGGTCCCGGGTGCGCGCCAGGGTTCGCGGGGCCGGGGCCTGGGGGCTCGGGAGTGCGCGCGGGCCCGGGCGCTGCGGGGGTGCTCAGAAGGGTCCCTGGAGGGCGGCGGGCGCCTCGGCGCGTTTCGGGTCCAGAGTGTGGGGATTCTGCGGGGACCCCCAGGCACGCACACCGGTGCTCACCCGAACAGCCCTCGGAGGAAGGAATGCGAGGCCTTGACTCGCTTCTCGGCCTCCGCCATCAGCTGCACCGCCTCGCGTTCCTTCCCCGCGTTGTCCATGTCGCCTGCCGCCGCCACAGACTCCTGGCTGGCTTGCGACCAGCCTGATCCTCTTCTCCCTCTAGCGGGTTGGGCGCGGTGCGCAGGCGCTCAGCCGGGAGCGAGGGATGGGTGCGCAGGCGCGGCGCGGGACCTGCCGGGACTTGTAGTTCGTGGATCCCACAGAGCGGCGGAGCGGAGAGGGCGGGTGCGCGGGCGTTGCGCAGAGCCCGCCGGGACCTGGAGTCCTCGGCTGGACTCGGCGGTGGGGGCAGAGGTTGCAGACGCCCGCTCGGGGAGGCCGCTGGGCGGAGCCTTGCGGGGCAGGGCGGGGCGGCACCCCTCTGGGGCGGGGCTCTGGCCCCTATTGGAACCTAGTGTTAGGACAGGAAAACGGCCAGTGGTTTCCAGTAAACCCGCGCTCTACAAGACTACCGGCGGGCGAGGGATGGGAGCTCCGCCCACAGCAGCCCGCGGGTGACAGCAGTCTGCTCAGCCGCCGACGCCCACCCTACTCTGCGAAAGGAGCAGCAGCTGGCGGAAAGAGCTATTTTCATCTCCATCTCCTCTCCTAGACGTTTGCGAATGCATCATCCTCCCGGATGTAAACTCAGGGTTGTTTCTAAATTCCCCTAAACTGGAGCTCTCTATTGGGTCTCTTCCTTGGTCAGAAGTGAGTTACACATCGATCCCCATTACCGCCAAAAGAAAAAAGAAGAGAACAAGAAATGAGCTGCTTGTGTGCAGGATCCGCTCTTTAAATTGACTAAATGCTATTAAATGAATGCGAGCCATCAAGCTTTCTTGTTCTTTACATAATGCTGGCCACAGAGCTAGATCTCCTGGGACAAAATTCTTGTCTGCCAGGAAGCCTTCTAATCTCATAAGTATGCATAGATATAGGCCGTCCTGTGCCAGCGAGGCCCAGGCCTGTTCCTGGGGGAGTTCTTTCCAATGCGATGTCTAGACCGTTTATGCTGTCAGTGCTAAGGCAGAGGTGCTGGAGCAGATACGAGAATCACTGCCAAATGAGGATTTATGGCAGTTTTGCACTATTAATAGCTGTGGGCACTGGCAAGCAAAACACGCCAAAGGAAGTGCAGCCTGTCCTTAGAGAGCAAGGCTGGAGGGGCCAAGCTCCTGGAAAGATATGTGCATCGCAGAGTATCTTTACCGGACACTGCATAGGTGAGTGGAACTCTCAGCTCACTCACAAGGCTTACCTACAATTACTAGGTGCACTATTTTGACTCTGAAGAGCTACTGTGTTTGGGAGCATTGTTGGGGGGAAGAAGGAGGCAGGAAACTGGAAGTGGCAGTAAATGCAGGTGTGAAGAGAGAAAAGCTGCAGAGGTAGACAGGAGCAGAACCATCTAGGGGACTGGGCCGAGTGGGCCAGCTTAGCTCCCAGGCACTTCAGCATGCTGATCAGAGCATCTCTCAGAGCTAGCTTTTAGAGGCTCAAGAATACTGACACCTAAAACACTAGCTTTTTGTGTCAGGATCCAGAAAGTGTGCGTTTTTAAAAGAACCCTCCACCCCTGTTCTAATGCTCACAATTGCAGATTATCAAATCTGTAGTCAGCTAAAAGGGACCCAGAATGGTCAGCTGCCTAAGCTAGAACTTGCAGCAGAGGGTGGCAGGGACATGCCTGTATAGTTTGGGTTGTTTCTAGTTATTTACCTCGTTCCTTTCTCTCTCACAGGAAAACCTGGACA
This sequence comes from Chinchilla lanigera, assembly GCF_000276665.1. Classification (NCBI taxonomy): domain Eukaryota; kingdom Metazoa; phylum Chordata; class Mammalia; order Rodentia; family Chinchillidae; genus Chinchilla; species Chinchilla lanigera. Next base: position 30,429,389 of record NW_004955415.1, read on the forward strand.
GTCTCACACACCTTGCCTGTCCACACCAAAGTAGCAGAAAAATGAAACTTAGCTGCTGCCTGGAGCAAGGGTTTTCTTCCAGGGGCTAGAGGAGAGGACAGAGCAAGGTTGAGGGACAAGCCTCCAGAATGAGGACCCACTGGGGGACAGATGAATCCTCAGAGTGGAAGAGAAAAGAAGAACCACCCCACTGTGGGCCAGGAAGCTGCCCTGGAGCAGGCCCAGGTCACCATTGCCCAAGCATTACTGACTAAGATGCAAGCACCGGCATGTGTTGAATTTACATTTAAATAAGTAATATCAAATACAATGCAAAATCCTGTTTCTCAGTTGCAGTGGGCATAGCTGTGGCTACCGGGGTGGACTGCACAGATTAGGATGTATCTATTTTCACAGAGTAAGCACGGCCCATGTTCCCCTTGCATATCAGTCAACTTTGCATTGCCATAGTGGAATATGTGAGGTAGTAACTCAGAAATAGGTTTATTGTAGCTCACGCTCAGGTGGCTGGTAGTTTGGGGTCTCTGGGGAGGACAGTGGATCATGAGGAGAGCTCGCCAGAGTGACCTGTCTGCACTGTGGGCCAAGAAGCAGAGCGTGACAGGAGGGGCTGGCAGCTCCCCACCCCGACTTGTCCACGGCAAGCTCCAGTAGTCCAGGAAGCCATCGCTAGGCCCTATTTCTTCCAATAGCAGCTCGCTGGGACCAGGCTCTGCAGTAAAGAGGAAAGCAAGTGTGGCGTTAAACGTGAAACCCTAGCTGAAAGGAGAAGCCTGACCCTGACCAGTTGAAGGCCTGCTGGCCTCTCCTGGAGAGCAAATCTTGGGCTCCATGGATACTGAGACTGAGTTAGCACTCAGGGGGGCTGGGCTGGAAGGGACAGAGTCCACCTACCAAAGGCCGGGTGAAAGTCGTCTGAGGACCCCCTGCTCCCAGGTTTAGAAGACAACAAAAGGTTGATGAAAGGGTCTTCTCGGGACAGAAGAGTGCATCAGTGATGGTGGGATCACCTGTCATGATCCAGTCTGCAAATTTATGTGCATGCTTTTCCACACTGAAGCAAATGGAAGAGGCTCGTCCACATTTGGGCAGTGTTGGAGCCCCCTCTTGATAGGAGGTCTCTTGCAGATTCCCAGACAGTTTGAACTCTCAGTCCCCACCCTGGTTTGCCGGGGTCACACTGAGTTGTGAGGCAGAGCCCTCACGGCCACTCTGGCCTGCTGCCTGTGGCCATATGAGTGGCCTAGTGACACCAGACCAGGTGCCCTGGAGCACTGAACCAGAGCATCACCAGGTGGGGACAAACGATGGCCTTCTGTGCTTTCTTTTCTGGAAGGCTCTCCATCCGGAACCTCTGTTCCTGACAGGAAGTTCAGCACCCTTAGGCATGGAATTTAGCTTCTGTTCACAGTGATTCTTCTCGTTGTCCTCATGGACTTGCAAAGCCAAGAACATTTGAGCAGCACATTTCAGATGTGTCTCTCTTTCATTATTCAGAAGATTTTCAAAGCAACAGTAGTAGTTTATATGTGTGTGTATGTGTTTGTGTGCAGATGACATTTCACACCGTGTCAAAGTGGCTATAGATAACCCCAAATACAGATTTTAAAATGTAATTAAATATTTTCTCAAGAAATTATAAAATTGGGGCTGGGGATTTAGCTCAGTGGCTCAGTGGCACAGTGCCTTCCTGGCAAGTGCGAGGTCATGAGTTCGATTCCTGGTACCGGAAAAAAACAAAAACAAAACAAAAAATAAACAAACAAAGAAATTATAAAATTTACACCAAAAAAGTTAGAAGTGGTAAAATTAAATATGCTCAAGTATCTGCTAGGGGAAACAATAAGCAGTAAGTTAAAATAAATGCTGATATGGAAAAAAAAAAAAAGACAGAGGCTGGGGGTTTAAGCTCAGCGGCACAGCACCTGCCTGGCAAGCACGAGGTCATGAGTTCGATTCCTGGTACCAGAAAAAAATAAAAAATTTAAAAAAGAAATGCTGATGAGAAAATACAAATTATTTATATTAGTATTAGTAGTGAATGTGATGCTTTTTATCAGTTGGCAAGAAAGTCTACCATCAAGTTTTAAAATTAAGTGGATGCTTTAATTATGGAAAATAGGGAATAACAAAGGCAACGCCTTCATATGATATAGTCTAAGACCTTTTTCTGCTATGCTTAAAATAGGTCTTCTCAAAGCTATGGTTCTGAGCTGCAGACACACAATTGCTTAGAGGACAAATGCTTTATTTCCCCACTCCCTTTGATTACCTTTTGTGTTATTGTTGTTATTTTTAAATGTTATATTCAAAAATATCATGGGAAAAATCTGTTCATCATAATTCTACATACCTAACAAGGTTATTTTGTTTTTAAAACGTATGTTCCTATCTAATGTCATTCTCAAGTTCATATATATATTCAAGGTGTAGGCTTGGAGTGGTTTTATTTTCTTGGCACTGGGGCTCAAACCCAGGGGTACTCTACCACTGCACTACATCCACAGCCCTTTTTAAAATTTTGAGATGAGGTCTCTCTAAGTTGCTCAGGTGTAATTCAAATTTACTGTCCTCTAGCCTCAGCCTCCCCAAGTGCTGGGGTTGCAGGCTTGCACCACTATGCCCCTCTTCTGCTTGCTTATGAACACATTTTCTGTATTGCTGCAAATCTTTGTACTTTTCATCAAAGACCACCTAACAACTGCTATAATTGGATCTGAAATAACACCCCACCACCACCACCCACCAGGACCTGTGTGTTAAAGTTTTTGTCTTAGTCGCTTCTCATGGCTGGGACAAAATACCCAGTGCCTATAACTTAAAGGAGGAGAGATTTATTTACTTGGCTTATGATTCCAGTGGGTTCAGTCCATTATTGGCTCCAACACAGTAAGGGGTTGGAGGAAGGCTTGGTGGAAGGGCCTGGTGAAGGAAAGCTGCTCACTCCATGGCATCCAGGAAGCAGAGAGAAAGAAAGGAGCTGAGCACAAGAATACACCCTTCAGGTCACAGCCCCAGGGCCCCACCCTTCTGACCCCACCTTTATCTGAACATGAGACTTTTGAGGCAACACTTTAGATCTAAACCATAGCAGGCTAGGTGTGGTGGCACACGCCTGTAATCCCAGTGCTCAGGAGGCTGAGGCAGGAGGATCGTTGCAAGTTCAAGACCAGCCTGGGCTACAAAGTGAGCTCAAGCCCAGCCTGAACTACATAGTGAGACCCTGTCTCAAAAAGACAAAAAGAGAAAAAACCCAAATCAAGAAAACCATAACAGGCTTATTCCTCAGCACGGCACTCTTCAGGCAGGGGGTGAGGGAGAGAAACTTTAAAAGATGTGGCTCAGTGGGAGACTTCAGGTCTTTGAGATTAAGGCCTCTTTGAAGGAGATATTGGGACCCCTCTCCTTCTTCCCTTTGCTTCCTGTTTGTCAGAGGTGACCTGACCACGGACCCAAAATCAACAGATGGACCAGATCAACCATGTGTTAAAACTTCAAAAATATGAGCCAAGAGAAACCTTGTCTCTCTGTGAATTGATTGTCCTGAGTATTTTGCTGACCAACATGATGACAATCTGTCCAGTGATGGTGCACATATATACAGTGGTCCCATTGGACTGTCCTGCACAGTGGTGTAGTAGCCAGTAGCTCAAGTAAATACAAATAAGCCTTAGTCTGTGTAAGTATACTCTGTGATAATCTCACAAGGACAAAATCACCTAGAATGTGATTTCTCAGAATGTGTTCCTAGTGTTAAATGACCTGTATTAGCTTTCCATTGCTATTACAAAATGCCTGAGAAAAGCTAGGAGATGTTTATTTTTGGTGACGATTTGAGAGCCTTCAGCGCATGGTCATATCGTCCCATTGCATTGGGCTGGAAGTGGCACGGCACATCTTGGATGAGCGTGTGGTGACAGAGACCTGTTCGGTTCTTGGTGGCCCAAAAGAAAGCAGCAAGGAAGGATCTGGGGCCCCAGGATCCCCCCTTGAAGGGTTCACCCCTAGTGACCCTATGCCCTCTTCTCACCAGACCTCACCTCTTGAAATTCCACCCTCTCCCCAAAGCATCCCAAGCGCTGGACGGAGCCTTGTTTAGCACATGAGTGCTGGAGAACATTTCAGATCCAGACTGACCTGACACAGCAGTAACTGTTGATTGCAAACAGGTGAATGCATCATATTTTGCACAACCCTTTTCCACTGTAGTGGGTGTGAGTTGTGTCAAGTTTGGCTCATGTGGAATGCTGTGTCTGTCCTGAGGAGCAAGAGGGTTTGCTCACAGCTGACCACACTGCCCGGGCTCAGGTAAAGTCAGTGCTCGCAACTCTCCATGGTCAGGAAAGCTTGCACCACAGGACAGGCTTTGAGAATACAGCCAATCCCTACTATCTGTGGGTTCCATGAGTGTAAATTCACTTACCTCCAAGTTTATTTGTAATCCCAGAAGCAACACCTGTGCAGTCCTTTGCACATCTGCGTGGACACTCAAGAAGAACGATGAGGGTTCTAACTTCACTTTCCCAGCCAAGGTCCTGCCTGTCCCAGCTCACTGTGCAGGGTATCCCTTCCACAGCCCATTTGGCACCCTGCTTCTGTGCTGTTGTGACTTTACATTAGGGGCTTTCCCGGATTTCCAGCTTGCAAATGGCGACTGTAGATTTCTCAGCCTTTGTTATTGTGCCAGTCACCCACAATAACTCTGTACATGTGTACACACACACACACACACACACACACACACACTCACACTCAGGCTCATCTTTGGTGGCTGGGTGTCTCTGCAGAACCCTGAGTAACACACCTCTGAATACCGGCAGCTTGGTTTCTGTCACTGGGGCTCCTGAGTCTTGTCACGTCTCACTGTGCTTGTCCACTGAGGTGCCCAGACGTGGGTGAAGGACAGAAAGGGAGAGGTCCCAATAATTGTTCCCTGACTGCTCCACACAGTGGCCAGCTGATGAGTCCTGACTCTTTCCAGGCCCCAGCTCCCCTCCCTTTTGGGCCTAAAACTACTAGTATGGCAGCTGCCACTCACTGCAGATGACTGCCCTGTGCCTATGCCATTGCAGATGTCCTGTGCACAAACCCTCCCTGGGTGTCTATTGCCCATGTGTCTGTCACAGTGGAGACCATGACTTACATGCACCCACCTGTGGGGTGAAGCCAGCATGACCCCAAACCCAAACCAGGAAGGGACAGTGTCGGACATGACAACCGCAGCCAGTCTTACTTGCGACCAGAGGTAAAACACATCTGAACTAAACACTGGCAAACACATCATGCACAAAATCCAGGTGGATTTTGGACATACATGGGTAATGCTAAACTTTGATATCTTTGGAAGAAAATCCAGGAAAGTAGCTTTATTAAAGCATTTAAGTAGCTTTGTGACCTTGAGTTCCTAAGTAAGACATCCAAAATGCAAACCAGAAGAGAGACAATCAATATCTTCACTTCACTGAGGTTAAGAATTTCTGTTCACCACTGTGCCTTAAATAAAATGAAGGACAAGCCAAAACTCAGAGAAAGATATTTGCCACATATATACTTGAAAGGAGTTTGTGAAGGATGAAGAAATCCTACAAATCAATGCAACCCAGAGAACCATGCTGAAAAAATGGACCAAGGCCTTGAATGTTCAGGTTTAGAGCATTCCAGTAGGGTTGGGCTGTCCTTGGCAGGACGTTCATCTGCTCACAGAGATGCAGAGGCGGCCTACAGAATGCACCTGCTTTTCATCTGCTTTCAAAGAGGGGGCCTGAGGACTTCAAAGTTTTGGCCCATGGTAGCCTCGCCCCGGAGAGCCTGCCCTGAGGTGGTACTCTTAGCGTATCATGGAGGAGTGCATGGTGACGGAGGCCTTTTCAACTGCAGGTAGTCAGGAAGAAAGCAGCCAGGATTCTGAGGCCAAAGGATCCCCTGTAGGGCTCATCCCAGTGACTCAACTTCCTCTCACATTTCCCTGGTGTACTCTAACTTTCTTCCAGTTATCCATAAAATATATAATAAGCCATTGGGACTGTAGCCAGCTGCTGTGCTGTAGAACATGAGAACTTGCTTCTTCTATCATAACCGTGTGCAGGTACACATCATCCTGTCTCCTTTTATCCCTCTTCCCACCCTCCCCAAGCTCTGGTGCTCACGGTGCCACATGCAGACCTACTTTTTAAAGAGCGTCCACATAGTATTTGTCTTTCAGCATCTGACTTACGTTGCTTAATATAACATCCTCTGATTTCATCTATTTTGCTGCAAGCAATAGGTATGATTCCTTTTTATGGCTGAGTACTGTTGCACTGTGGATATGCACCAATTTTTCATTGTCCACTTCCCTGGTGGACACAGTTGATTGCATACCATGGCTACTGTGGACAGGGAGGTAGCACACAGGTGTGTGCAGATGTCACTTCTTTTGGATTTATGCCAGGATGGGACAGTGGGGGCCCCTGGTTGGCCTATTCCCCTTTACCGACATCCTCGCCCACACATTGTTTGTTTATTCCCTGTAGTTTAGCGCTTGCAATCCAGTCATTCCCTGCTCTCCTTTTTTCTCTTCTCTACAAGCCCATATTTTCCGCTTCCACATGCAAGTGAGACCGCGAGCTCCTCCTGGCGGCTGGCTTACTTCAGCTCACACTTGGTCCTCTGTATTTCAAAGGTTCCCAACACACAGAAAGGCTAAGTTTGAGATAAATGCTTAATGCTCTGATTTGAATGTTACAAATTATATCAAGATATCACACTGTGCCCCAAGGCATGTACAATGATTATGTGTTGATTTTTAAAGTTACATTTATTGGTGCATTTCAGAGATACATAATAATCACATTCATCATAGGGAATTTGTATGTGTTGATTTTTTTTTTTTTTAATAAAAAAGGAAAAGGAAAGACGGCATGGGGTGGCTCCCTAGATGGTATAGCTGTCCAGGAGCTAGGGAGCCTTCCTATGTCTCAGAGGAATAGGGTGGCTGCCCGTGTCTATCTCGGGTCCCCAGGGGAAGCCCAAGCAGCAATGAGGCTGCTCTGCCTCCCTGGCTGGCAACATCTCGGCTTCCTCAACCCAAGCCCTCTGGATGATGCAGCCTGGGCCACCTGCAGCACATGTGGCGCTGGCATTCTGCACTCCGGCTGCAGCCTGCTTCTTGGGGCCATAGGGTCTGTCCAGCCAAGGTCGTCTGCAACCCCTGCAGCAGGCCCGGGAGGAGAGGCCAGGCCACACCTGGAGTGCTAGGGCAGGTCACCCACTCCTGACTGCTCCAGAAGGGTCGTCCAGGAAGGTACCTGGCAGTAAGTTGGTCTCAAATAGATTGGCCTCTTGCCTGGGTTGGCTCTAGGTCAGCAGCCAGGGAGGAGCAGGAGTATTTGGGGGAGATAATGATTAAGGATGATTAAAGAAAGTGTGAGGACACGAAAACAGCTGAGGCTGAGTATGGTGGCACACGCTTGTAATCCAAGCATTTGGGAGGTTGAAGCAGGAGGATCACTGGGAGTTCAAGGTCAGCCTGGCTACATATTGAAACTCTATCTCAATAAACAACCCCTACCTCCCAAAAAAAGAAAAACAGAAAAGAAACCAATTGAAGTCAGCCTTGTTGTTTGCAGGGCTCATTTGCCCCCTAAGGTGAAAAGAAGATTCCAGAAGCCAATGTAGGCTTATGATAAGGAGCAGTGACACCATGATCCTCTCTTAGCTGCTACAGCCTGCCTGCCAGTGGGGTACAGCTGTCCCTGGTATCTGTGAGGCTGACTTCCAGGGCCCCTGCTGACAGCCCTGCTTTGGTGCTCATGTCCCTTACAGGAAGGGTGTGGCACTGCGTGGCACCTACACAGTCCTCCCCAGACCTGAGTACCCATCTCCCTCACAGTGCCCAGTGCGACCCCCACGCTGTATGAACAGTTGTCTTTCCGTGTTGCTTAGGGAATGACAGGGAAAGGGTCTCTACATGTCCAGGAAGCACAGGACTTTCTTCGTTGCTGAAATACTTTCTGTCTGCAGGTGGTTGGCTTATAGATGCAGGGCTCACAGGTGACTGTGTGTCATGTGCCCCTACAAGGGGCACGGTGACAATGGATGGGTAAGGGTGGGTTCCCAGGAAGCAGTGTGGAGCCCCAGGGCTGCCTTAGGCTCCCCCCAACAGGTTCAGGCTTCCTTTCCCCTGAAGTGACCTGTGTATAAATAGACTCAAGCCAGGATATGATGTTGATATAAATGCATGGTGGGTGGAAATATCCGGAGATGTTTCAATTTTAAAAAATTTACTCCAGTAAGGATGCATTGCCACCAATCCCGTTCCAACGCCTCCCCTCACTTCAACCCCATGGCCCCTGCCACTTCCTGAAGCAGCTTTAGAGTCCTCTCTTGTGAACACAGTGGTGGGGCAGGAATGTCACCTTCATGCAGCACCAGCTGGCATGCAGTGTCACTCTCATTCCATCAGCATCCACAGTGCTGTTCCTGGAGCAGAATGCCACCTCAGCAAGTGCTTTATACAAGGGGCTCTTGTGGGCTTCCAACTCCAGGGGTTGCTGGGTGAATTTCTGCATCAGCTTCAGCCTCCTCCTCTGCCATGGGAGGCTAGGATTACCTCACAAAGCTCACTAGGTCACAACAAGGAAGCGGGCTGCCCTCAGGTGCAGTGGGATCCAGCAGGCAGACCTCTGAGGCACACAGGGCAGGTGAGTGCAGACAGCCTGTCACAGGAAGCCAAGGGAAGCTAGGTACAGTCTTCACCCAGTTGAGCCCCGCACTTCTGAGTCCGTCCAGCTAGGCTCAAATGCACCTTGCCCAAGGGCCTTTGCCCTTTCCCATGCACCGTGCCCCTCTGTCCACCCAGCAACCTCTCTTGCAGCATGGTCTGGCTGTTCTGCAGCTTCCCTCCCTGCCAGGCAGCAGGTAAGGAAGGACTCATGTACCCAGGCAGGTGTCAGAGATGCCCCTTGTGGGGCCATGGAAAGATAGTACAGTGTTTAAGTGGGTGGCTGCTGCCCAGGCAGAGTGGTGGCCATGCAGGGAGGCTCCCTGGGGGTCTGCACTGGACCGTGGAAAGAGCGGCCAGGGCCCGGGTCTCTGTTTGGACAGCCTGAGTCTTGGGTGAGGAGTCTTCGAGGCTGCAGAGATGGAGGCTGGAGGTGGGAGGAGCCCCTGGCTGCTGCTGCTGGCCCTGGTCCTGGTGAGGCAGGGCCACTTTGATGGGTGGCCCGGCTTCCAGGAGAAGCCCATGAGCCAAGAGAATGTGAACTCGACCCTGAACTTCTTCATCCAGTCCTACAACAATGCCAGCAATGACACCTACCTATTCCGGGTGCAGAACCTCCTCCGCACTCAGGTGCAGGTTAGTGGGGTTCCCCTGGGGGGCAGCGCCCATGCTCCTGCCATCTTAGACTCAGGGCTCCTGGTGGACTCCAGAGAGAGCAAGGTGACAGAGACTCCACACAGGGTGGGGCGGGGTGCAGTTTCATGAGGAAGGGTTGCATGGAGTCGTTCAGCCCAGAGCCTCCGTCGCTGTACACTGACCTGCTGGCCTGACTTGGCAGTCAGAAGTGGGGTCCTTGTCCCTGCTGCAGCCCCATGAGGACGGCTGCCTGCCATCCTGGAGCCAGGTCTCACCAGGATCCCAGCACCCTAGATGGTTTGCTTTCTCTAAAGGTCTCATTTGGCAAAAGGCAAACATGGTTCTCCCTTCCCAGCAATGTTTTTCCAGTGTCCAGGGTTGCAGAATCCAGACTGAATTTCTGTGTTCTGCAGACACCCGGGATTCCAGAGGGGCTTTGAGGGGAGGCTCGGGTAGGGAGTGCGGTAGAGACCGCAACCACATCACCTCCTCTTTTGTTTCACATCATTTCACTGAAAAATGGAAAGTGAAGGATGACAGAGGAGGGAAGAGCTGCCTGGAAACTGCTCTTGTTGGCCCAGCCTCCCTTCAAGGTCAGATAGTACAGGACGGGAGTTAGGACACAGACAGGTCATGCTTGATTGAGCTAGATTTGGGGAAGTAACTGATTGGGGCAAAGACCAGCGAGAGCTTAAAGCTGAGCTGGGCAGGCACTGTAGGAGCAGATACCAGGAGGAGGGCAGGGCTGGTGACAGTGCTCTTCCCCGTCCCCATTTTGTACCTTTACCACCAGGGGGCAGGAGTCCTCCTCCCCGCTCTTTCCTGATTGGCTTCCAGGGCTGCGCAGACTCCCTGCGCAAACTCCCAAAGGGGCTGCCAGGAGAAATCATCCGTCCTCATTAATGGCTAACATGGGAAGTGGCTTATCACTCCTGACACCAGTTTGATGACAGGCAGACAGAGGGGGGCTGTCCCAGGGCAGCACCCTACACCCAGACCCTTAGCAAGTGTCCAGTGCCTCCCAGCAGGTCCTATAGGCTGGTATGGGGGCTGGGGTCAGATGCCCAGCTCTTCCCCATTGGAGGACCTTGAGAAAATGTCACCCATACTCTGTGAGCTGAAGTCTCCTCACCTGCCAAGGACAACAAGATAAGGAGGAAGAGCTGAGCCTAGCACTGTTATCTAGAGGAACCTATAAGATTGCTTTGGTGTTTGCTTTCTTAGGGTCATTCCTACTCTCACCTAACAGTCAGGTCCAGTAAGGAACAGGACAGTACCTCACACTCTGGAGTGCTGGTTATGTAGCCACTGCCTTGGGTCTCTCCCTGACAAAGCAAGCAGGCACAGGTGTGACAGGGCTGGGCACAGCCCCTCAAGATGTAGGGTATGGGTTGGGGTTGGGGCTTTTATGGGAGGGCAGGTGTTGGGGGGCTTCTGGCTGGAGCTGGATTTGGGTCCTGGCACTGCCCTTGGGCCAAATCCCCAGGGGCTGGAGCTGAGTTTCCAGGGTGTCTCCTGAAAGAGTAGGGTGGGCACCAAGCTATCACCCATCCCAGGGAGGACTGAGCTACTGTGTACTGCTTGACCACTGACCACTGAGACTGAGCAGGGGCCAGGGGCCCCAGGAGCTGCCCTTGCAGTGCAAAGCTCCTGACCCACATATTCACCCAGATGGCCCAGCTCTGTCCCCCAGGACAGTAACCACGGCCCTGCCTATAGAGGTCACTCTGGTCAGTGACTGCCCTTCCCAACTTCCTCCTCCTAGACAAGGAACAGGAGACACAGCTCAGTATGGGTAAGGTCCTGAGCTGCCTTATTCCTTCCTGCACACCTCGGAGGACAGGGTCTGTCTTCTCCCTGTAGCACCACTAACCCACATCTACTCTGAAGGAGCAGTCCAGAAACTGCTGAAACACTGACTAATTTATACACTTTTGTGCATTAAGTGAAAGGCACATACCCCTTAGCCCACAGAATAATGCCTCCAGCAAACCCAACGATCATGGGACTGTGATGGGGAAACTGAGGTAGGCAAGTAACTTGCTCAGGGTCAGAGTCAATGGGTGGCATGTGTGCCCATCAGTGTGGTACCCTCAAGCTGGCAGGAGGAGAGCAGCAGGGTGGGTCCTGGCATTGTGAGCAGCCTGTGTCCCCTGGAGGTGGTCTGTAGTTGTTAGGTGACTTCCTTGTCCCCAGGACAGATGGAGACCAGTGAGAAGCCTCTGTGGCTGCCCAGACAAAACCAATCCAGAATGCAGTATCTTGATTGCCTCTCAGAGTCTATCCCACCACACCCACTGGCAGGGAGGGAAGAGCTAAGCCTGGTGCACTGGGTGCAGGGCTGTGGTTCTGGGGGTTCAGTCCCAGTCCAGCCTCCCTTGGGAGGCAGGAAATTCAGCACAGCATGTTGCTCCTCCGGGCAGCTGACAACAGGTGTGGAGTACCTGGTCACCGTGAGGATCGGCAGGACCATGTGCAAGAGGACTGGCATGGTCCAGAGCAGCCTCTCCTGCCCCCTGCAGAGCAAGAAGCTGAAGAAGGTGAGGCCACCCTAGGGGATTCAGGCTGGGAGGGAGTGGGTGTTGGAACCTCGCTCCTGGATGACTGCTTTTCCCACCACCCTGAGACCGGGCTGCAGGCTCCTCAAGAGCACGGCGGGCTGGAGCAGCCTTGCCCTGGCCTAGTCACAGCTGCCCTCCTTTCTGCTCCCTCCCAGGCCTTACCTGGCCTCATGCTCCCGCTCCCAGAGGCTGATGATGTATTATCGTCCCCCTCCTCCCTCCTTTCAGTCCTGCCCTTCCTCTGCCTTTCTTGGCCCTTGGTGGCACCACCTTAGTGGGTGTGCAGTGGGGAAAGACAGAGTCACTCTGCTGGCTGCCATCCCTGAGCCCTACCTCCTGTCCCGGCAAGTAGCAGGGTGGCCTTGCCTCCAAATGTGTCCCTCCCTAAGCTCAGGGCCTGCTTTCCTTCCCTTCCTCAGAGCCTGGTCTGCAAGTCGCTGATCTACACGGTGCCCTGGTTAGATTATTTTGAGCTATGGAACAACTCCTGCCTGGAGGACTGAGTGGAACCTCAGATGGCAGAACTGGGCACCAGCCGAGATAAAGCTCTGCACAACCATGTCAGACAGCTCGCTGGGGTCTTGATGCACACACACATGCACTCACATGCACAGCCACTGCTCCTCACCCTCACAAACCAGACACGCCACACCCTCACCAGGGACACCCTCAGTGCACACATTCGCAGCCTCACACCCTCACACCCCTACTCTTATGCTCACTCACTCTAGGCATGCACACACACATTCCCACCTCATACATGTGGCGCACTCAGCAGTTGGGGTGCGACCCCGGGGATCCCTGGTTGTCTCTCACCTAAGCAGGTCTCTGAGCTTTTCTGGATTCAGGCACATCCTGGCCTCGGCCCACTTGCAGGGCAGCCCTGTGTGCTGTCCACACACACAATACTGTGACTTGCACATGTCGTGGCGAGCATGTCTGGGGTCCCTGAACCAAACGTAGGCAAGAGAGTCCCTAGAGGTCACACAGGCCCCAATGCACAGTTGATTTTGGGGCTGAGAGTGACACAGCCAGGCACAGGAAGTGGAGCATGGGGAAGTCTCTCAGTGCAGGCGCCGGCAGTGCCTGGTCTCCGTATGGAGCTTTAACAACACTGATAACACTGATGCTGTGTAGTCTGGAGAGGACACAGATCTGAGACTCTGGACCCAGGTCCTTGCTGGGGTTGGAGGTATGGACATCTCTGCCTGGCACGTGGCAGACTCCACTCTCCAGAGCTACAGCATGGTTCAGCAAGGGCCCTCTGTTTTGTACAGGGCCCCAAGGTCTGCTGCTGGGGGTCTCCATCAGTGTGGGGTCCTGACTCCAGTCTGCCTGAGTGATCTCCTTTCTACACAGTGGGTCACTGAGCTGACATCTCTTGATCCTGGGTGCTCCCCTCCCATGACTTCAGAGATGAGGGGTAAAGTTTCAGCCTGGCCACTGTGGGGCTCAGGTGTCACTGAGTAGGGGGCTTGTGTACCACAGACCATTCCTGTCCTCCCCAGCCCCAGGCTACTCCCCTGCCAATACTGGGCACCTCCAGAATGTATAACCCACAAGACCCTGAGTTTGTTAGAAAGCCTGAGGAGGGATGTAGGGAGGCACAGGGCTGGTGACATCACTGCCCAATGCTGGGTCTCTGGTCCTGCACACTTCCTGCCCCTGGGTCTTCACCACCATCCCAGTAGCCCAGTGGGAAGACAGCTTTCTCCTCCGCAGTGCAGGACAGGAGCTGCTGAGGGAGGCAGATCCAGATTCCAGCGTCCATCTGAGTTGGGGAGATTCTCCGTATCTGGCTTCCTCCCCTCAGCCTATTTGTGCTGTCTGTGCATGTGTATCTAATGGTGGGCACGCTGCCCATCAGCCTAGGATTCTTTTGCTTGATTCAGATGGAAACTGTAAATTGTCAAAGCACAGCTCTGCCAGCAGTCCTAATGTCACCAGATAACACTGGACAATGCTGGATGCCAACAGTTGACACAGCCAAGCTGCTGGACACTATAGGTGGATTCTACTGGGTTCTATCAGACTGCTTCAAAGCTCAGGGGCATCTAAAGATACCTGAGGACATGACCCAACTTGTCTGGCACAAGCGCACAGTGGGACAGAGTTCTGTAACCATGACTTAGCACAGAAAAACATGCGTGTGTTGGTTACACCACTATGTAAGAATGTAAGTATGAGATAACAACATGTGTAAGAATTACAAAATAAAGACACAGGCAGCTCTTGCACCCTTGCACTCTTGTGCTTTGTTCTGAGCCATGCTGCCTGCTGTTGTTGCTGATGTCTTGCACATGTGTGTTCTTTAACCTGGGAACCTCACATGCAAAAATCTCCCTTGGGCCCTCCAGTGAGCCCACACAATCCCAGTCCACTGGGGTATGAGGGGAAACAAAGCAGCGTGAGGGGAAGGGGCATGACAAGCACAGGGTGAGCCAACCTCCCCGCAACCTACATGGGAAAAATGAGTCAGGTGCTTCTTGTCTGTCTCAGACACACACGCATGTGACTGCTGGGTTCACACTGAGAGAACTGGTTAGTGATAGAATTGGCATTTTCACACTTTTTTCCTTAACTTGCCTTTTTAATATTAAGTACTCACTGATTTAAGCCTCGTTAAGGCTTATTCTAATTTATTTAATTTACATCCTTTATTTATGTGGTCAGGCTAATTGTTCTATTTCTATTTAATGTCATTTTACACTTTTCATAATTTTTACTAAACTTTATGACATTACTCTGAGAACTTTGCTCACCCCATCCATCTTGCTTTTTATTATTGACATAAGGCAAGGTTGGAGTCAGCTGGTAGCTGTGATGCACAGGTCATGCAAAAGCCTGGCTGGGACAGCACAATGGGGCTCCTGAGATGGACTGGCTATGCATATCTGTGACAAAGTCACACAAGCACACACTGTACAGTGATGCTTATCTTGACAACTCAGTTGGCTGGAGAGACACCCAGGAGATTGGTAGAGTACACTTCCAGTTGCGTCTGGGTGGGTCACAGGATGTGACTTTGAATATGCCTGTCCCCTATCCCTTCCTCACTGGTTCTTCTTCCTCTCTGTGCTTCCTGGCTGTCATGCATCAAGCAGCTTCCTCCATCATACATTTCTGCCATTATGTTTCTCCCTCAGAGCCAGCCAGCCACAGACTGCAGCCTCTAAAACCAAGAGCCAAATAAACCTTTCCTGCTCTAGATTATGGATTTTAGGTATTCAGCAACAGGGAGCTGTCTAGCACATATTCCAAGGCTGACTTCTTGGTTGTGATGTTTTTCTATAATTCCATAATTTACAAGACAGTTTAGCCATTTACCTTATGAATAGATAGCTAGCAAGGGACAGGGCCCAAGATGGTCAGCCTTACGAAGAAACCAGCAGGTACCTCAGATTAAACACTAACTCAAGCCATTGAGATAGCTAAACTCAGAAATATAAGATCAACGGTAAGTGTTAAGATAAGGGCAGGCAGTGAGGACTCTGCCCTTGGGAAAAGAATTCTTTAAGTGGAATGGAATGCCCTGAATTAATCACATCTCTATACACCCAGGTCAGGTTTCCAAGAATTTAAAAGATACTGAGTAACTTGCTTTTCTTCTGAACTCTGAATTACAGAAAACCCAAGAGGCTACCTGTGACAATGAGCACAGGACACTAAGCAGATTTGCTCTGCTTATCCATAAAAGAGCCTGGACAAAGAACCCACTCTGGAGCCCCATTTTGGGACTTCTCCCAACTACCACGAGCTTTCTGTGTTCTTTTTTTTCCCAATGCACACCCCCTTTAACCCCCTCCTTTGTCCACAATTTTCGTCTTTGACTATGCGAGACAGCAGCCAGGTTTGGACTGTAAAAATAAGACAGAGCCATCAGGGGAAACAGAGGAAGCACACAGGGGACTTCTCTGCACTGCCCTCGCAAATTCCTGCAAAAATGTAATTACTTCAAAACCAAAGGGAAAACAATCCCAAACCTTGGCTCAAAAGTAGAGGCTATTCATGGCCTCAAATGGTAGAATGGTAGATCTCTTTTTTTTTTTTTCCTACCCAAGGGTAACGCGTTGATTGCTGATTAATGTTAAGTGACTACCATTGCCACACTGTTCTCACCAGTTTTCCTGCTGCAATTGGCATTTTTTGAATCCCTGCCCTGGGCAGGTGTGGGGTTAAGCAACTTACATACAGGATCGTGTTTAACCTTTGTAGCTATTCCAAGTAGTGACCTTGTTTCTTTGTTAAGATGAGCTGTAGAAGGGGGTCTCTCTTCCTTGGTGTGTGTGTGTGTGTGTGTGTGTGTGTGTGTGTGTGTGTGTGCGTAATTCTCCTTGTTTTCTACTTGAGATGAAGTGGGGAGTCTCATAGGTTCCTGAGACTCCCCTGTGGATACTCTTGGGTTGTTGCCTTGTTAAGGTGTTTTGTGCATGCTTCATTCTTCTCTCTTCTGCCTTATTTTGAACTCTAAAGACTCATCTGGACCCCCTAAACTGTGTTGGCCCAGCATACACCTGTATTATAATATTATAAACTGAAGAATTGAGGGAAAAGAAAAAGAATGGAACTACAGCATGAAGGTCGTCAGGGGAGAGGTCGGGCCTGTTTATCATCTGCACTGAGGGCTGTGGGATCCTTCTTGGTGGTGGCCACAGGAGAGGTGTGATCCTTGCATTCCTTCTTCAAGATCTTGTACTTTTCAGCCCAGGGGTTCACATGCACCGAGAAGTAGCAATTGATTTGCTAGAACATGAGAACAACTCCCCATTAAAAAGATCAGAGGAGCAGCATTGGATTCACTAAAAGACAAACAGTCAAGTTAAGAAGATCCACATGCAAGGTGAAATTTACACATGGGGTAGAAAGCAGAGATGTCAGGCCTGGAAATGATGCCTATTCTCTGCTCCTCCAACCCAGAGCTGTCTGGATATTCATTTACTTTCAGTCACTTGATAGAACATTGCTGGGGCCATTCTAGAAAATGTCTGTGGTCAGCACTCAGCATGCTGAGGGATGAGCTGCCTTTCTGGCACTCTCCCTGAGGGCCATTCACAGGATTTGTTTTCCCCAGCTTGCCCCCACGAGTTGAGTCCTCCCTGCATTTCTTTTCCTGTCCCTGCTCCAGCTCTGCCTGGGAGGACCTGGGGGCAGGAGCACAAGGACTGTCTGTCCCTGTCACTTGGATGCTCAGATGAATCCACTGGCTGCTGACTCCCAGTGTTCCCTGCCTTGGTCATCCCCATCTCTGTGTCACCTCTCCTAGGAAAGAGGTGCAGGCCACAGTCCTTCCAAGTAAGCTTGAGCAAACCCACACAGTGCTGTCTTGTGGATCTCAAGAGAACCCCACTGAGCAGTGCAGCGCGAACGAGGTCGGCCCAGTACCTTGTACTGCTCCCCATCCTGAGGGGGGCAGCTGCTGAACTTTGGCTTCAGGCATGTGGTTCTCCGCATCTCCACCTTGATGTGATACTCCAGGTGGTCAGTCACCTGTGGGCAGAGGAGGCCCAGAGGTGTAGCATGCCCTCTTCTCCCTTCTCTGTGGCTGCTGCCCGTGGGGGCTTGCTCTACACTGTACCCAGCACAGGGTCCCAGTTCTGGACAGCTAGGTGGGTGTCTTTCTTCTTCTTGCCTGTTTCTATGCCTCTTTTTTTGCTATTCAAAGAGAATTCACCTACTCAGGAGGTTGAGGTAAGAGGACCTCAAGTTCAAAGCTAGCTTGGCAACATAGTGAGATCCTGTCTCAAAAATAAAAAAAGTGAGCTTGTGAGTTCAAGGCCAGACAACTCAGCAAAACCTTTTCTCGCCAATAACGACCACCACTACCTGAGAATTCACCAGGAACCATCTTGCTCAAGGCTGAGGCTACCTAGGGTAGCATGAACCATGCTAAGGGCTCCAGGCCTGCAGACTTTCTTTGAAAGAGCAGATGATGCACATTCTAGGCTCTGGGGGCCATGTAGTCTCTTACCATCTGTGCCTGTACCAGGGAGTGTGACTGGCAGCAGACGGTGTGCACACTCGTGGCCCACTAGTTCTGTGGGCTGCTGGAGACCACAGCTACATCTGGCCCTGGGCAAGTGACTGCATGCTCTTCACCTTGGGGACCCCTGCAATGCCGGCTTCACCAGCCCCTTGAGTGTGTTTCTCCTAAAACTCTGCATCTTGAGGGCCAGGGGGCCTCCAGGGCCTCTTCTGGTGCAGGGTTGGCAAAGGATGGGAGTGAGACACCCACCTGGCTCTGCACCTGCAGCACCCGGATGATCCGGAAGCTGTATGCATCCTTGCTGTCTCGGTTGTACTGGTCATTGAGGAAGTACAGGGTCTCGGGAACGAAATTGTCCACCGCCG
Source organism: Chinchilla lanigera (assembly GCF_000276665.1). Lineage (NCBI taxonomy): Eukaryota > Metazoa > Chordata > Mammalia > Rodentia > Chinchillidae > Chinchilla > Chinchilla lanigera. The sequence continues at coordinate 30,447,635 of NW_004955415.1, forward strand.
TCTCTTCATTCACACTAACAAAGGTCCTCCTCCTGTATTGGTCACTGAAGGCCACCAGCACCATCAGAATGGCCAGCAGGAGCTGTGGGGCCTGCCAGGACTTGGTCATTGTCCCTCAACCCTCTCACCTCCCAGGAGTGTGATTGTGCCAGGCCACCTGCCTGCGCAGGGATTTAAGTGCGGCCAGTGGCACCCACGCTGTCCCCTCCTCCCATCTGGCTCCCACCCTGCTTCTCCCCAGCAACACCAGCTCACTCCCACCTCACACTTCCCCAGAAGACAGTGTTCATTACACACACAGGCACACACATGCTCAGGAACACTCATGTGCACACCGTGCACCCACAGACACACCCACACACATATACTTACACACATGCACACTCAGGAGGATATGGTGCTGGTGGATGGACCAGGGTGATGCAGGTCCAGGGCCAAGAGAGGGGGCATGTTGGGACCCAGGAGGTGGAGCTGACAGCCACCCGGGAGGGATGAGGCTGTGTGCCCTCTCTGCCCTCTCCTGGCTGCTGGGTCACTGCACTGGAAATCCTGATGTAAGCATCCAGCAGTGGGCTATTGGGGCAGGAGGGACTCAGACAGATCCCTCGCAGTGCATGCCTGCAGTTTAATCATGGGGCACTCTGTGTGCCTTTCTGCGTGCAGATCTGGTGATTTTCAATTCCGGCCCTAGTGGGTGGCCCAGCTCCTCCCTTTGAGGTGCCAAGCCCAGGGAAGTAGCCCCCAGTACTCCCTGCGGCTCCTGCCAGGGACTGTGGGTTCTTTTCCTGCCACCCACTCGCCTTCCTGCCTGGCCACTGAGCAGTGGGCAGTGCCACATCCTCCCTAGTTCTGGGTTCTGATGCCCTTTCCTCCCTCTGATCTTTCTGCCGGCACCTCCTCCCTGCACGCCCAGACCTGGCCTCCCCTCTGCAGTAACAGTGCTCAACCTTGGAGTGACGGGGGCAGCCCTGGCCCCTACCTAGCACAGGGGCTACAGGGGCACTTGGGGCTCTCCAGTGAACTCCACTGTGCCCTCCATCCTGGGCCAGCTTTCAAATGACTCCGAGCCAACACTCAGTCTCCGTCCCCTCTAGGACTCGCTGGTCTCGTGGGATGTATTAGAGCTGCTGTGCTGCCAGCTTCCCGTCCTGCAACAGACACAGAGACACACAGTTGGAGGAGGAGGGCGTCTGCTCAGCCTTGGTTGTGGTTGGTGCCCCCACTGCCTTGGTGGTAGCAAGAGGGAACTGCACTGCAGGGACTGCGTGGCAGGGCAAGCCTGGTCCCCAGACTTCCACACCAGCCTTGGGGGAACACTCACCCCATGCACCTCCTTCCCAGCCTGACCGCAGCACACGGACTGTGCCACCTCATCCACCCACCGTGCTGCCAGGCCTTTCTGGTATGGAAGCGGGAGAGGAGAAAGTGGGCACCGCGGGCCTCCTGGTGGGGCAGAGCTGCCAGGCTGGGTTCTGTAGCCCTGGGCTCCACACCAGAGCTGCCCTCACAGCTCTAGTGAGTGACCATGGCCAGCGGCTCAGCGTGGCTCCAACCCAGAACCTCACCATTGCAGGGGTCAAAGCCAAGGTCAGAAGCACCTGTGAGGCAGGAAGAGGTGTCTCATGTGGGGGTGACGCTGCCTGCACAGCAACATTGTGGCTTTGGCCTAGACTCACGGGCTCCTCATCATGGCTTCGACCTAGGCTTGCAGGTATCCCTGCCACCCCAGGCTGTCTTTGCCCTGCTTCTTGGCTGCCAGGCCAGGAGAGCAGGAAGTGTGCACTACTTCCCCAAGTCCTCTGCTCCTCACCAGTTTGGTTCCCCAACCTCAGTGAGAATGTTTTAGTGGCTTCTTTGCCTACTGTGGAAAATTTTGCATTCTCCTCTGACTCCCATGGAAACCAGTGTTAATAAACAGTCCCATTTTAATGCTCAGTAAGATTTACATAAAATACTGTGTATAGTTTTAAGGGTGAGAGACCCCTGAGTCCAACCTAGTGCCATAGGCCCTGTGTTAAGAACCCCTTTCCCCATGCTCAGCTTCTAATGAGGCAGGAGTCAGCTCAGGGAAAGGCTGGGAAGGCAGGGAGGCCTTGGCCACCTTGGAGCCAAAATTCAGGACTGGATCTGCCTTCTGAGTTAAGCATTTGCCTGGCCCAGGGCACTCAGGTCGGAACACAGTGGGAAAAGATGGCCAGATAACTTAGCTTACATACAGTGAATCCTGGGCAGGTGCCCAGGGGTCTTCTGCAACCCTGGCTGACCCCAACCTTGATGATCATGTCATTGACCGTGAAGATTTGGTCCTCAGGAGTCATAGCCATGACAGTGCCTCCAAGGGCTCCAAGGGCCAAGAAAGGTCAGAAACTCCACTGATGACAGAGCGGCCCACTCAAACTGCCAATGGCCATATTCCTACCTAAGTCCATGCCCTCCATCCCTCCCCAAACCCCAGGTTTAAAACTCTCAGCACCAAGCCCTTTAAGCCAAGAGTTCCTGGCCATTCCCACCCTGTAAGGAAGACTTGTCTTTTCTCTTTCAGATAAATCACTGATCCTACTGCTGTCTGGGGCATTTGCTCAGGTCTTTGTTCAGCTTCGGCAACCTAGACAGGATCTTGACCCGGGAACAGTGGTTCATCGGGTTGGGAGGACGGGGTTGGTGACCTTTGAGGAGGAGGTGGCAGCAGTAATGGCTTCTCACAGAAGCTCCCAGGATGCTGGCCACACACCCCACATTCCATGAGCCCAGCTGGCGTGTGGCTCCGACCAAGGTCACAGGCGGCTTGGCTGCTGCTTCTCCACCCGAGGAGATGCTCAAGGACATTTCTAGGTGTTGCTGGGACTGCGGGGATGTGAGGGCAGCAAGTGTGCAGCACGTGTGTCCTTAGGGTCAGGGCTTTTGTCACCAGGCGCACGGACCCCCATTCTCAGGCTCCAGGATCTGGGGATGGCACTGTCAGAACCCCACCCAACAGGAAACACCTTGGGGACCCCAAACTAGAGGGAGAGGCTAGAGCACAAAAGCACCAAACAGTCCCCAGCCCCAAGCATGAGAGGACTCCAGGGACAGCGGGGTCAACATTACCCAAGTGGCTACACTTGTAATATTATTGGTTGATTGTAGTTTTGACCCACCCTGTACCCACACTGTGATTTTGCTCTATAAAGTTTCTCAGAGAAGTAGGCTCCTTGGCAGCCCATTTGGGACTCCTCCTATCTCTCAGGAGCCATTCCTGCTCCCCGTTCCTATTCTCCAATAAATTTTCCTACTCTTGACCTTCACTGTTCCTTACAATTCATTCTCTGACTTCGGGAACACGAACTCATTGTATCTGATGTCTAGCCGTGGAGAGTTACATATTTTTCCCCTGTGTCACCTTCCACTCTCCCTCCTTTCTCTCCCCCGGTGTCCCCTTCCACTCTCCCTCCTACACGGAGTGGAGGGCTGCATGGCTGCACGGCAGTGGCAGAGGTGGCAGGGATAGAAGGGTACAGTGGTCAGTGCCAAAGGCTCTGCGCCCGGACAGGACTGCTCAGCCACAGGAGGGGCCTCAAGGGCAGAAAGCCCTTCCAGTCACATCCTTGGACTGCAATCTGTGGCACCACTGGTATCCAGTGTCATTCCTGCTAGGCTCAGGCTCAGGGCTGTCCTCAGGACACAGGGATAGTGCTCACTGTTCCCCCAGCCCACATGCCCTCTGGTATCCTGAACTTGTTGGCTTCAGAGCTGACCTTGCTGAGCTGAGCCACAGAGACGCAGTATCCTCACTGGCATCCACAAACACCTTTTCCATGGTCCAGAGGCAGGCACCCAGCATGAGCAGCACCCCAGCAGGGGTGCTGTCCATAGCACGGCTGTCTCCGCATCGCCACCTGACACAGTAGGCACCCAGGGCTGGGGAGGGGTTCCCACTGTGGTTAGCAAGCCCCTCAGGCTCCAGACCCACTGGCCTTGCCCACTGAGTCCTGTGCTACTGACCGCCTTCTTCACCGCTCCCTGTCCCCATCTGCCTGGTGACAAAAGCCCTGACCCTAAGGACACACGTGCTGCACACTTGCTGCCCTCACATCCCCAGCAACGCCTAGAAATGTCCTTGAGCATCTCCTCGGGTGGAGAAGCAGCAGCCAAGCCGCCTGTGACCTTGGTCGGAGCCACACGCCAGCTGGGCTCATGGAATGTGGGGTGTGTGGCCAGCATCCTGGGAGCTTCTGTGAGAAGCCATTACTGCTGCCACCTCCTCCTCAAAGGTCACCAACCCCATCCTCCCAACCCGATGAACCACTGTTCCCGGGTCAAGATCCTGTCTAGGTTGCCGAAGCTGAACAAAGACCTGAGCAAATGCCCCAGACAGCAGTAGGATCAGTGATTTATCTGAAAGAGAAAAGACAAGTCTTCCTTACAGGGTGGGAATGGCCAGGAACTCTTGGCCTAAAGGGCTTGGTGCTGAGAGTTTTAAACCTGGGGTTTGGGGAGGGATGGAGGGCATGGACTTAGGTAGGAATATGGCCATTGGCAGTTTGAGTGGGCCTCTCTGTCATCAGTGGAGTTTCTGACCTTTCTTGGCCCTTGGAGGCCCTTGGAGGCACTGTCATGGCTATGACTCCTGAGGACCAAATCTTCACGGTCAATGACATGATCATCAAGGTTGGGGTCAGCCAGGGTTGCAGAAGACCCCTGGGCACCTGCCCAGGATTCACTGTATGTAAGCTAAGTTATCTGGCCATCTTTTCCCACTGTGTTCCGACCTGAGTGCCCTGGGCCAGGCAAATGCTTAACTCAGAAGGCAGATCCAGTCCTGAATTTTGGCTCCAAGGTGGCCAAGCCCTCCCTGCCTTCCCAGCCTTTCCCTGAGCCGACTCCTGCCTCATTAGAGACTGGGATGGAGTGTGCACAAAGGCCATGGCAAGACGCGATGACGAGGGTGGAAGCCCACACAGCTTGGGGTGGCACGCACCCTGATAGGCTGTGTTTCTGGGGCCCCACAATGTCAGCAATCTCAAAATGTCTTCCTCCTCTTGGAAGCTGCAGGATGGCTTCCAGGACTGCCAGTCCCTCCATCCCTACTCCTGTCTCTTCCTGGGGCATCCCTGCTATGCCTGTGGCCTGTCCCCAAGGCTTGGCCAGGGCATAGGGCGTCCTGACACCCTCGGCCGGGAGCATCTGCCCAGGTCCCCAGCTTGCTAGCCCTGTGGTTGTTCTCTTGCTGGAAAGCTTCAGTAGGAGGCAGGCAGGGCTGGGCCCTACAGACTGGGATGCAGTGTGCACAAAGGCCATGGCACTGCGGAGTGAGGGGGAGGATGCCAGGGTCACTCTTGGCAGGTCTTCTGTCCCCAGCCCCTCACCTTCAGGCTGGCTGCCATCCACTCCCTACCCTGCAGAGCTCCAGCCTGGAACTTGTTCTCCCTCAGGTCCCAGAGTCCCACCACCCACCTGCTCTGCACATAGGTGAGGCCCAGCTTAGGGCAGGAGGCAGCAGAGTTGAGCTTGCTGCTGGCTTGCACGCTGTGCTTTCGAGGGGCTGGAGCTGGAGCTGGTAGTGCCAGGCATGCAGTGCAAGTGTCCCTGAGCCCGGGGCGGGGGAGCTGCCTCTTCCTGCTCTGAGCTGCCTGGTGATGGCTGATGACCGATGGCCAATGGCCTTGGCTCAGGCCAGGGAGTGGCAGAGGGAGGTGGCCAGCAGTACAGAGCTCTGGTAGGCGGGGCTGGGCGGAATCCTGCACCCAGAGTCAAGAGCTATCTGTCCGCACCACTACTGCCCTTAGCTGCACGACCCAGCTGGGTGCTTGCACAGGGGCCAGCCATGCTGCGGAAGGTGTCACTGCTTGTGGGGCTCCTTATGTGGGGGACCTTTTCCAGCCTTGACAAATTCGTGTACGTCGACAAGAACTTGAAGGCCTTTGTCATGTCTGTGGAGCACGTTGTGTTCAAGTTCAATGAGGCCCAAGAGGACCCGTTTCTTTACAAGGTCCTGCGGATCTGGCGGAGCAAGCGTCAGGTGAGTGGACCAAGTCTCTGGGGATCCACCTTTGCCTGGAACCAGGTGGGGCAAGATTCTAAGTTTTGAGTTGGACACACGTTTAAAATGAAAGCCAAGGTCTAATGAGAGGAACTAAGGTTCTGCTTTGATTTTGCAAGAGCACAGCCGCGAAGGCAGGGCAAGAGGAGGAATGGAAGCAGATGGAAGCCAGGGGAGGGACACCCGGTGCTCAGGGTTGCAGAAGGGCAGGCAGAGGAAGCTGGTAGGAGACAGGCACAGAGGCACTGGCACTCACAGACAGAGCCCACACAGAGGGAGAGGTTTAGCACCTGTAGGACAATGACTAGCAGTGCTGGGGTGCAGGGGAGTGGGCCGAGGGCGGCAGCATTGCTGCTAAGAAGTCAGCAGCACATGGATAGGAACAGATGGAAACCTCATCTTAGGCTACAACCCCAGGCAGGCAGGAGCCAAGCAGACCCAGCCCCAGAGTGAGAAAACAGGAAAGAAAGGAACAGCAGGGTCACAAACAGGAGGCAGAGGGAAGCGAGGGCCGTTTTGGGGGTGGTTGGGGGAAGCCCTCCCTGCCTCGTGGGCTGGAAGAGTCCAGCCATGGGAGGGTTGGGAACAGCAGTGGCCAGCAGGAGATGCCCGTGGGCTGGGCCAGTGGTGTATTCAGGGGACAATGGCAAGCACAGGAAGGAGGTGGCACAGTGAGGGGGAGCTGTGCTGAAGGGGAGGCTGAGCTCAGGGTGCAGGGACTCCACTGAATGAGGTCCTTGGATGAGCAGCATGCTGCTCACTAGATGTTGCTGTCTGTAGCAGCCCATGCTGCCCAAAGAAGCTGGAGACCAGGACAAGGGGGGGTCCTTGGTCAGGGGCAGGCAAGGGCAGCTGCTGTGAGCGTGAGGCACAGTAGACTCAAGGAGGGACCTAGGAGTTTGTCCCAGCATGGGGGGGAGGGTGGGGATTCGGCCAACTGAGGGATAGGTGAAGGTGGGTGAGGACAGCCAGCTGGTCACACTGGGCCCTGGAGCAGCCTGGGCAGCACCCACACAATGGGGGGTGGTGAAGCCTCACTGGAGGGGAAGCCAGGCTCCTGCAGATAGCCTCCATCAGCACCCCACTTCCTTGGATGGAAGGATGAGCAGGAGCAGCATCAGTGCCTGTGCCATGTGGGGTATGGCGGTGCAGATGTGTCACCCAAACATCTCTAGGTCACCCCACACAACAGGACTCAGTGGGGACATGGCTGACAGGCTCCCACGTGTGTTTGGTGCCCTAGATGAATGATTGCTGTTGTTGGGGCTGGGGTCTAACCTAGGGCTTTGCACATGCTAAAGCCATGCTCTACCACCGAGCTACACACCAAACTCATGCTAAAGCCATGCTCTGCCACTGAGTGACATGACCAAGTCACAGGACAGCCTTCCTTAGAGGAATGGAGAATTAAAAGGAAAAATAGAAATCAAAGAGAGGCATTGCTCCTGACATGCTCACTTTACTGATAGGCGCATTCGATCCCTCTCATTTTTTTTTTGGTTCTGCTGGTATGACACATTTCAACAAATTGTTTCACAGCAGGCTCTCCCATTCTTCTTTGCAGTTCTCTACTGAGACATATTTAATAGATCTGGAGATGGGCCGTACAATGTGCAAGAAACAAGACGATGACTTAGACAACTGCCTGCTGCAGCAGGAGATAGGACGGAGGAAGGTACAAGGGTGAAATCACCCCAAGCAGCGGGTCTTCTGAGACTGGAAGTGACAGTGAGGAAGGCCCAGGGTGGGGGGCCCTGGATTGGGCAGCAAGGGCCTGACCCTGCTCTCACAGCTGCAGTGCTCCATGCTGGGCACAACGTCCGTCCATAGGCAGCCTGGCTCCTGGCCACAGACCTGGCCTTCCTGATGCTCTCGAGTGCAGCAGACCCTGATGTCCCTGGGGGTCCCTTCATGCTTGGGGCTGGGGGGCTGTTTAAGACCTTGAGCTCCAGCCTCTCCCTCCAGTTTGGGGTCTCAAGCGCGTTTCCTGTTGGGCGGAGTTCTGACAGTGCCATCCTGCGACAGGCATCTGGTCCACAGGATCTGGGAACTTTATTCTACTTTATATTTTTCTCTGGTACTGGAAATTAAACCCAGGGCCTTTGCACTGAGCCACATTCCCCAGCTCGTTTATATTTTTAATTAAAAAGAAATTTTTAAGATGGGGTCTTGCTAAATTGCTAAGTGGCTCAGGCTAGGGTTGAACTTGCAACTCTCCTGCCTCAGCCTCTTGGAGTGCTCGGACTGCATCTGGTTGTGAATTTGGAACCCAAGGGAGAGCATCCATCAGGGGCAGCTTCTGGGGGGAGGGTGTGCCTTGCTTACAGGGGGCACCCACAGGACAGCTCCTGGCTCTATTAAGGCCCTTGGTGGGGACAGTCTGTGCAGCAGCATGGGTGTGGGGGAGGCTGGAGAGGACAGGATGCCCCAGGGACCAGTGACAGCCCAAAGTCCCTCTTGGGACCTGGGCTCAGCAGGTGGAACAGCAGCCTCTGTCCGCTGTGGGGCTCTGGTTGATATTGGTTTCAGCTTTTTTCTTTCTTTCTTTTTTGGTACTGGGAATCAAACTCAGGACCTCCTGCTTGCCAGGCAGGGGCGATTCTGCTGAGCTATATTCCCAGCCCTGCTTTTTTCTTTTTCCTTCCTCCTCTTTTACATGTGGTTCTGACACCTCTGCTCTACGGGAGTGGAGAGCACCCCCATTTTCTAACACTGTGCTCTCTGTCTTCCTTTCAGGTGCGCTGCACTTACTTTGTGCGGACCCTGGAGTGGATCACCCAGTTCTCCATCGTGAACAGCACCTGTGATCAGATCTAGGCGGGGAGGGCCTGGTCAACCTTACAAACATCCTTATCCTCTGGAGCGTGACAGTCCTGTGTTCTAGTTCGGGGTGTCCAGCACAATTAAAAGCCTCTCATAACACTTAAAGTTCACCAAGTCTCTGTGCCCTCTCGTGTTGCTATTTGCTATGGATGTCATTGTCAGGATCATCTGTCATCATGGTCGACTGTCATGTCAGCTGTGGCTATGGAGTGCTCAATAAGCTTTGTGAAGCAGTATGCTCTTTGCTTGCTGTGCTCATTCATTCATTCTTCCCTGAATGTATGACTTCTTCATTCATCTCTGCTTCTCCATGCCCTTCACCCCACCACTCAAAGGAAAGCAAAAGTTTGCCGGGGAGCAGCCACCTGTTTCCCCTCTACTCCCATCTTAGAGACTGGGCTCCTAATGGCAACTCCTATGGGTGGGGGACTGTAGGTGTCACACCCTCATGGATACTGTGGCTGCCTGATTGACTTACCTTCCAGGGTGGGAAGGTAACCTCAGAAACCACAGGACCCCACCTCCTCTCTATGATTCCCATCTCCTCTCTATGATCTCTACCTCCTCTCTATGATCCCTACCTCCTCTCTATGATTCCCATCTCCTCTCTATGATCTCTACCTCCTCTCTATGATCCCTACCTCCTCTCTATATGCCCCCCCCCTCCATGGCTGCCAGTCCTACTACCCTGGAGAAGGGCATTGTAATGACAAACCTCCAAAGACAAACCTCTCCTGGATCCTGTGGGAAGAGACGCCAGGAATACCCAAAATGAAGGGCCAGTGGTCTTCCCTCCTCCACCTTGGGTCTTTGGGAACTTTGATTTGAGTAACTTCTGGCAGATATCTGCCCTTCCCCTGACTGACCCATCCCGTGCCTATGTCATAGTGCAGGTGGCAGAGGGTTCTTGGAAGTAGCTCTGGGTGGCCCCTGGGTAAATCACAAGGTTGGTGACCTGACCAGCCTTGGTCCTTTGATTAACCTGTGTGCAAGATGTGTGACATCTCCTCCCATGTGTTAGGGTATTGCTGACTTCCCTAAGTTGCATCTGTGTATTTAGCAAAGCTAATTTGCTACTCGTCCTTGGCCATGAAAGTGCTCAGGCCTGGGATGGGGAGATCTTGTTCCTGAGCCCCGTGCCTTTTCCCCAAGACCCTATTGTTCCTGGGCTCCATGGGCTGTTGTTTCATAAGCCCTGTGTTCTTTGCTCATGACCCTCATACCAATTTTGTGAACTCTGTGTTCATTTAAATGGACTCCATGCTGACTGCCCACAGACTCTATGCTTATTTCCATGAAGCACATGCTCAGTACACATGTACCCAGACCCTATTCATGGACTTCATGTCCATTTTCATTGTTCATGGTCCTCAGGCATATTCGTGTATCTCATGTCCATGCACCCAGTGTCCATTTACATGTACCTGATGTCCATTTTCCTGCACCAATGTCCATTTTCAAGGATCCCATGCCCATTCTTCATGGGCCCCATACTCTTTGTCAATGTACTCCAACATCATTGTTCATGGATGTCATGTCTATTATTCATTTAACACATACCTATTGTTCAGGTACCCTAAGCCAGTGAGCCACTAACAGAAGAAATCCTAAGAAAAATATGCTTATTGTTGACTGAGAACACAAATCAAACTCACACAACTCAAGTTTTCTTCTACTGAGCTGAGGAATAACCAGTCAGAAGGCCAAGAGGCAGAGAGGCAAGAACTGTCATGATTTGATCCCTCTCTCCTCCAACTGTGACCCAAAAACCATCTGTAAGCCGGTGCCTACCAGTTCCAGAGGTGCCAGTATGTACACGGTGCAGAGGCAGAGGGACCTGGGTACTCTCAGGGAGCGTGAGAAACCCCGAGCTTGCATAGGAGATTCTGGGTCTGATGGTGTGGTGCGGCCCAGGTGCTTGAAACTCCAAGTGCTGTTCACATGCCACATGGTTACAAAGCACAACCGTGTTAGTAGTAAGTAATGCTTGCAGTATGTTTCTAAACATGCGCTTGAATTTGTGTAAAGCTTTCATCTTAATTCCCCCCTACGTCCTTTGCATGGTGTCTGGAGCTTTCACAGTGGCCTCACAAGACAGCTCTTGTGTTAACTGTGCATTTGTGCGCTGCAGGCTGCCAGGGTGTCGGCACCATCACCCTCCTCGTGGTCAGGAGCTTCTCATCCCTATAGCCAGGACAGATGCCCACCTCTCCACCCTTCCTGGAACTTGTTGGATGCTGGTGCAGGATTTGCACAGAAAAGCAGTCTCTGAGGGCCTGGGGTTGTGGGTCCTGTCCTCTAAGGCCCAGATGCTGACATGAGGTGGGCTGCGTGACAGAGAGGGGAGGGAGGTGCTGGTGGCTGAACAGCTGGCTCCTCGCACAGGCAGACCACAGATCCCAGGCAGCTCTTTCTGTTACTCCTTACTGCTGTCTGTGGCCCTCTGAGGGGCAGAGGTCAGTGGGTTTGAGGCCCCCTCCCAAGCAGGTCATAGGTGCTGGATCACATCACAATGTGTGACCTCCCTGCAGGGCCTAGGCTCAGAGAGGGACAGATCAAAAAGCAGGACAGAGCCCTTGACCAGGCGCTGAGTGTGCTGGGGACCAGAGAAGCACAGATCATTGGCTGGAACCCAGCTCACAGGAGGAAGAGGCCCGTGGCAGGACAGGTAGGAAAGGGACACTCGGGCCACAGTTTTCACAGTCCCTTTATACAGGGCTAAGGTACAGGTGACCACGGGGGAGGTGGCAGGCACAGGCTGGGGCACAGGCACTGCTTGCCCCATCCCTTATCCCTTGCCTGCCCCTGACTGGACAGGGGCAGCTCTGGAGCACAGATTCCCAGGACAGGAGGGGAGGTAGGTGAGATTGCCTGAGGTGCCCTTGGTGGGGATTCTTGAGCCGGGAGGGAACCCTCTAAGGATGAGCCCAGCCAGGTGGTGCCAATGGGGCGGCCTTAGGAGAGGCTCGGGCTGTAGGGGCTGCCAGAATCTGCATGGGGGCCTCAGTCCAGTTCCAGCCGGTGGCTGTGTGGCCTCCATGTTGGCCCTGGCCACACTTAGTGGAGAGGGAGTACCTTGGGTCAAACCTAAAATGGATAACATGGTTAGTGAGTATAAGTCACCAACTTCCTTTATTCTTCGATATTTTTGTTATAGCATTAGAGAAGGCAAAATAAACCTAATACCAGTGGGTTATCTGCTACACTTTGTTACATCAACACATTAGCTGTTCCATGGGAGGGGTTGTGATTCTTAGTGTGCTCCCAGGTGCTGTCAGAAAGCTCACTCGAATTTCACACTCTATGGAGTCCACTCTGGAAAATCATCTTCCACAAACGTGCACATTGCCAAAAAGTGGTGACTCAAGGAGGAGTGAGTGGGATGCATGGGATTTTTCTCTCTAGAGAGAAGTCTGGTAAAAATTGAGATTTCATCAGCTTTTCCTTTGGGTCGGATGTCTGATTGCAACACTGTGCTTTACAAAAGCTGATAAATCAACAGTCACTTATTTTCTAGTACTAGTGATGATGTATGCATAACTATGACAACATCATGAGCAAATAATGACCTGATGCTGTTTTGAGCTTTCTATATCAGAGCTAAGAAAGCATTTTAACTTTCTGAATTATTTTACCAAATCAATAAACAAGCCAGAGTTTAATAACTGAATTAGAAAGTTTACACATCTGCTTAATAACAATAAATTATTATGCTTCATTGGTACACACACAGGCTGTAGATATGTAGATAGGCTGTAGCCTATGTAGATAGGCTGAGACTCTGTTACTGGTAATCACTGTGTAGTTTTTGGGGGGGTGGGCAGCCAGAATTGAACTCAGGACCTTGCACTTACCGGGCATGTGCTTTTGTCACTGAGCCCCTATAGTAGTCACTGTGTATTGCTCACCAAGTTGCACACATATGTGTAAGGTCTGCTACAAGGTTTCCATCAACCTATCTTGTGTGGCCAGTGCAGCAGGCAGGGTTAGCACTGCCTGCCCCATCCCTTCCCCTGCCCAGCCTAACCCTGGCCCCATGCAGCCCACACTTGCACACCGAGCACTGCAAAGGGCCATGAAATATATCACTCAAAACTGCATGGCCGTGCTAGACGTTCACACCTTTGCAGGGCTGCATTGCTGCATGCAGCCATGGCTGTGAGTAGGACATGTCTGCCCCAACCAAAATGAAGGAATAAGTTGGTAAAGTCAGGCGACTCTGAAGGAGGGGGTCTTGAGCTCATGCACCTGGGGAAAGAACCATTCACAGAAGAATTTCCACAGCTCTTGCCCTGGGCAGAGGCTGCCATGACCTTACCCAGGAAGTACTTCGCAGGGAAGCCCGTGACTGTGGAGATCCCACCTCCCTGTTGATTTTTGCAGCCGAGGTTTTGCTTCAAAATGCCTACTGTGAGCCCCTCATTTTGCCTTAAGAATAGCCCCTGTCTCAGCCTCCTAGAATATGCATGTAGTTTACTAGGATCAATTCCCATTGCAAGGCCCTGGTATTCCTGAATAATCCCAATCCATATTTATTTGACATTTTTAAAATTTTAAATTTTTATTAGTGCATATTTGCCGTACATAATGATCACATTCCTCATGGGATTACATTCCTCATGCTTTTTACTTCCCCTTCCGTCTCTCCCACCTCCTTCCCATTTGCAAAAGTTCTATCTCCCCATTTCTTATTATCTGTCTTTTATTCTGCCTTTTGATTTATTTATTCTTTGGGTTTCTCATATGAGAGAAATCATGCCATATTTAAGGATGCTTATTTGGTTTATTTCACTTGGCATTATGATCTCAAGGTGTACCCTTCTCCTATAGCTGACTCATGCTAATCCTCTTTTGTAGCAGAGTAGCAGGAGCAACCACCCAGCCACAGTGCCACCCCAGGGACGAGGCAGTGCTGGATTCAGAGACCATGACCAGACCCTGGGGACTGTCCCTGCTTCTCCTCACCATCCAGGTGGCCCTAGTGGCCAGCACATACTCAGCCAAGAACACGTTGAAGGTTTTGAGGCCATTCAAATCTGTCGAGATCTCAGACGCAAACATGAGGCAGTGCCTGTGGTTTGCCATGCAGGAATACAACAAAGAGAGTGAGGACGAATACATCTTCCTTGTGAGCCAGATCTTGCAGGCCCAGATGCAGGTAAGGGGTCTGACCTGGGCAGGGCTTTGCTGGAGAAACAGGAAGTGAGGAGGTGCTGGCACACAGCATTCTGAACGCATGCGGTTAAGAGCATGGTTGCCTGTCAGCCGGACAATGGTGCACTGTGGGAGAGCCAGAAACACGTTGGGCCAGAGGTGTTTCGGATGCCATTGGAACAGTTACACGAATCTAATTCGATGTCTGGGGGATGGGCAGCTTGTGTAAACACTTAGCTCACACATGTTTCACATGCGCCTCACACTCATAGAATGAAGACAGATATACACAATCCTCAGTATAGCTGCTACACCTTCAGTGCTGCTGTGGCCACGGCCTCCAGGCAAGGTCAGTGGTGATGTCTTGCTCTGGTGTCCTGCTGGTGCTCTGACATTTCAGAGTTTGGAGCATTTGGGGTTTTAGAGGATGCTTTGCCTACACTAGTGTCCTGAAGACAGTCAGGTTCGCCCTGCATCATTTGAAGGTTAGCTTTGTGGCCACTCCTGGTGTCCCTGCAGTGTCCCCTTCATGACAGGCCAGAGCCACCTTTCTAATTCCCTGGAGCTCAGCTAAAATTGAATTCAAATATTTGGAGGCTGCCATGAGCAATGGAGTGAGGGAGAATCAGACCCTCTGCCTCTCCCGTGGTGCCCTTTGCATCAGAGGACAGGACTTCCGTCAACACTGATTTCTGACCCTAAGCCTACAGCTGTTCCACCTCTTAGCTGAGTGGGAGAGAGGTGCTGGGCCAGGCAAAGGAGCTGGCTTCTCCTCTCACGCCCACTGCACGCAACTTGCCCATTCTGGAGTTTGGGCAGAAAATGGGTCAGAAGGTCTCTGCTTTGAGAAAGCCCACATTGGAGAGAAACCTTTCCCCAGTGCCTGTCCTGGGCGACCCTGAACCAGTCTCAGTGTGTGAAGGAGATCTAGCTGCGAGTACCATCTGTCCCCTAAAGATGTGTGGAGGTAGAAGGGAGGGTAGTCAGGGAGATTTTTGTGTTTGCCAAACTTTAAAAAATTAAAATATAACTTCTGCTGACTGACAGCTCACAGAGTGGCTCATGGAGTTCATGATTGATGTCGAAATTGCCCGCAGCAATTGTAAAAAGCCTCTAACTAATGATGAGAGCTGTGTCATTGAAGAAAACTCCATACTGGAAAAGGTAGGTGACAAATCCCTCATGTGTAACAGCCCTAGCAGCCCTGAGCCAAGGCCTCCCGGGGACTGGGAAACTCAAGCCCCCAGACCCCTGGTAGAAGCCCATCTCTCTCCATGTGTTCAGTCCCAGAAGGTCTGGCCTTTGGCTTTCCAGGGAGTGGCCTTCCCCCATTTCTCCTCCTGGGACAGGGTGTCCACTGGGCCACTCCTATCTTGAGAGCTGGTTGACCTGGATCTTGGAGCAGAAACATTGCTGACATGTCTTCAGGGGACATCTGTCCTCCTGACAAGCCCAGCTAGCCAGATGCAGGGGCCATAGCCACTCACTCAGCCCCTTGAATGTCCTCACTGATATCAGAAGCTGCTTTCCTGCACTGGGTGTGCTCCAGGTGCTGGAGACCAGACAGTGTCCCATTCTCCTGGCCCAGCCATGGCTTCCACGGAGGTCAGGGAGCAAATAGGTTCAAAGACATGATGTTATCCAGGGGCTTTAGCCTCCACTTCTCCCTCCTTTCCTCCTTTTCATCCTCCATTTTTTGATACTACTTTGGATTGAACCCAGAGCCATCACTGAGCTACATCCCCAGGCTCCCCCATTTTTAAATTTGAGACAGTCTTACTAAGTCACTAAGTTGCCCAGGTTGGATTTGAACTTGTGATCCTCCTGCCTTAGCCTCCCAGAGTGCTGGGATTACAGATATACACCTGCATGCCTGGCTAAGCCTGTACTTCTTGATCTCAGAGTTTGTGGGAGCCCTGGACTGATCTTGCCTAGAAGCAGGGTGTGAGGTTGGTATAACGAAGGCCCTAGCTGTTCTGTGTCCTTACGCCTTTCCCTGCTTCATGGCTCCGGTGTGGCCAGCATCAGAATCACCTGGAGGTCTACCTGTAGGAGGTTGTGTGCCCCCTTTGGTGCTTCTGCCTCAGTGGGTCAGAAATCAGGTAAGAAGATTCCTAACAAGTTCTGGACATTGTTGGCACTGGCAGTGGGACCGTGTGTTGAGAACCACTGCTTCACACAGAGGCAGGAAATACCAAGTAGGATTACAACATGCACACTAGTGACACCGGACTAAAACTGCTCAAATTAAACCGGACTAAAACTGCTCTGCCCTTTCCGGGTGGCCCTGGACACTCATCAGGAGGAAGCTGTCAGGCTGTGCCTGTCCTGGTGCCTCCTTACCTTTCTTCTTAATCTTTTCCTGTTTTGCATTTATATTTTCTCCCGGGCTCTTTGGAGTTTTAGGGAAGTGGTTGCTTTTGGCTGTTTGTAGAAAACACCAAGGAGAGTTCAAGCCTTCAAGGAGCTCTGTAGCCCTGGAAGTTTCTGAGGCTCTGCAGGGTTTCAGGTGCATGTTTTGAGCTCACATCAACAGTCAAAACTCCCTGTCTCTGCAAGCGTTGGGGATAATGCTGCAAGTGGCAACCCTGAGCCCTTCTTGCTCCTGGCTCAAGTGCAAGTCTCCAGATCCAGATCCTATTATTAAATATTACACGAAGTACTGCCAATTCTCTCCAGGCTGCAGTTACTTTTTCAATTAAGAAGGTTTTCTGCTATCAAATATTCTTTCAATCTCTACCCAAGTACATTGAATAATTTTTCTCCTTCGCTCTCCTGGTATTCTAAATCAAAACAATAGACTCACTAAGGTTGAGCCATTCCTCCAGGTGGGACATGGGAGCACTTGTCTTTCTTGTGGCAGAGCACTTTTGTGGCTCTATTTCACTGGCAGGGGCTAGGTCCAGTCACACTGACAAATCTGTGCCTCTCTCTGCACACTTGTCTGCCACAGGGTGGTCTTTGCGGTTTTCTGGGCATCTGCACACAGATATGTGTGGGGAGTCTGTGGTTCCGCCTGGCAGCTTTGCAAGCTGTGGGTCTCTTTCACTGGCTGAGGGCCTCAGCTCCTGTGGGCCACTTTCCAGGTGGCCTGTGGTGTGTGTGCTCTCTGGCCATGCCCTCACGGACAGTGGAGTGGCCTTACTGCCGTGGTGCTTTGCAGAAGCCAGGTCCATAGCTGGAAAGTGGAGTGGGAAGGACTGTGTCCATCTGTTCCTGAAGAGCACAGGTGGCTCAAGGTGCCAGCTCTTATGTAGGAAATTCACTTCTGTGTGCATTAGCTATTCCCCATACCCCCTTCCCCAGTCACATGGAAGACGTGGTACATGCACATTGCTCATGTGCACATAGATATGCACACTGATGCACACATGCAGGCCAGGCCTTATCTCAAATCTGTGGAACCAGAATTTCCAGAAAAGTAATTGCTTAGGGACAGTGTTTCATATGCAACTGACTTTAGTTTCCTAGTTTTTGTTTAGGATTTTTGCTGTTTACTGGGTATGTGTGGGTTGGAATTAATCTCAGTTACATGTGATTTCAGGGTTTTGCTGATCTGCTGGTATAAGGATGGGCAGTTTCCCTTTTTTCTGTGTTCTGGATTCCTTTACAGATAGAAGGAGTTTTTGGTCCTCAAATTTGAAGTAATTTGCATTAAAATCACACTCTTAATGTTTTTTATTGCCTGTGTCCCCTACTCAGTGGAGACCAAGCTTTCTTTCTCAGCTCCAGGGAGACTTAAAGACTCCATCTCCAATGGCTTTACCATTTTCCAGCTCAGCTGCCCACCTGCCCACTTGCCTGTCCATCTGCCCATCCACCTGTCCCTCTAGCCAGCCCTCCACCCATGCACTGTTTGGCCATTTCTGCACACTGGACAGGGGAAGGAGGGTTCCTTGTCAGATTCCCGGCTTCTCTTTGCTCTTGTCGCTGCTGACCTGTTATTAGCACAAAAGGGATTATCTAGTCCTTGAAATAGCATGCACCAGGGTGTCTAATAGAGATGCTTTATTTTCTTTATAGGATGCATTAAATAAAGCCTTTGAGTTTATATCTAATCTTCTGCAGGATCCTAAGTGTGCTCATGCTTGCCATCGCCCTGTGGCAGGTGTCACCGGGCCCACTTGTCCTCTCCCTGGGCTAGTGTCACTGGAGCTTCCTCTGGGCAGCTGTTGATGGCTGAGCTGCAACTCCTGTGACCAACAGCCTCCTAGGCACAATCCCTGGTGGGTGGGGACCCATCTGCCAGCATAGTCCTAAGCTGACACCCAGCAACAGGATGAGTTTTTCTTTTTCTTCAGCATATTGCTGATTTTCAGTGGCACTGTCTTTTGCAGAGAGTGAGTTGCAACTTTTTGGTGGGAGCGCTTCCCTGGAACGGCAATTTCTCGGTGTTGAAGAAGGAGTGCTCAGACACTGAAATCTAAGGAAGGTCTGGAGAGTGAAGAGCACCCTACCCTGCCTTTTCCTGAGATAAAAGAAAGGACAGTGCCAGCCATCACCATGTACTCTCCGGTTTCTCTCTGCCTGCTGTCTCAATGTTAGGTTCATATGGGGATGGGAGCATAGTCTCCCCTGCGGTCTGCTCCATGCCCCTCTGGGTTCGAAGATCTAATGAGGTTCTGGTCCACAGTGTAGGGCAGAGTCGGGAGGCATCTCCTTGGGTTGGGTAATAATCTGTACAGAGGACTGGCCCAACTCAGCAATGTCTTCTCTATGCCTCCTGGGGCCAAGGGCTCCTTTCTCTCTGAGAGTACTGATGAACCGGCCCCTGGTGGGAGACCCACGTGCCACCACCAGCAGCCTCCCCTGGTATCCTTGAGGGTTGTGGGGGGGTTGCTCCTGTGAATGCGGAAGGTGATCATAAAGAGAGAATAATGAGCGTGGTAGAGCGGGAGAAGCTGTGCTGTCAGTGCCTGTGTGCGTGTGTGTACATATGTGTGCATGTGTGTATGTGTGAGGGGAGGGGTGTGGAGGAGGAAGCAGGCAACAAGGATGGTGGTGGGAGGTGAGATCCCTTTGAAGAAAGTCATCATCGAGCTTGGCTGTGTTTAAGGGGAGCTGTTCCATGGGTGGAGCAGCTTGGTTCCCGAGGTGAGCAGGTGCAGGACAGGTGAATGCACTTGACACTCCAGAACAGACTTGAAGAGCAAGGCTCTTCGTATTCTGTGTACTTCACCATGATTACTTTTTTTTTTAATGTTTTTGTTACTTCTGCACTGCTGCAGCCTCAGATAACAGACCTGTTTCAGGCATAGTGTTGGGTGTAAATCACAAGACCATGTGTAACAAAGGTATGCACAGCCCAGAGCCACGTCTCACAGTCTGGCCAGGCAGACAGGGAGGAGCTCAGTCTTTGTACTGAGGCCACCAGACCCAGAAGTGTGGCCCTGTAGCACCTCACTATCCCCTGCGCACCCCCAGCCTCCTGAGGACTGCCTGTCTGGGTGCTGCTGGTGCTGAGAGCGCTCTGGGAAACCTCATTTTTCTCTGTGTGCTGCATTCAGAGTCTGGGGTGTGAGGAGAGGCCCAAGTCTGGCCTTCTGGTCACTGGGACAAAATATCCACTAAAGGAGAGGTTTGATTAGGCTCGTGCACTGGGGATTTCAGCCCCAAGCTGGCTGGACCCAGGAAGAAGCGGCATGGTGGAGGGTCTGGCAGGGGAAGGAGAGCTGCTCAGCCCATGGCAGCCAGGCACAGACAGAGGAAGGAGAAGGGTTGGAGATGCATCCTACAAGGTCAGCCACCCAGTGACCCCTCTTCTCAGGCCCCAAAACTTCCTAACAGCCCAGTCAGCCCTGAGCTAACCAATGGATGCATCCACTGCTGAGCACACTCCCCCCATGGGCTGGCCACCTTCCCAGGCCCTGCCCCTGGACATAGAAGACTTTGGGAGACGTTTGAGATTTGAACTGCGGCATCACAGTGCCTTCCACTCTCTGGCCTCTGTGTGGTGGAGGCTGACAGGGGCGGAGGGCTGAGTCTCCCACCTTGGAGCCAATGCAAGGCTTAGAGAGGGCCCACATCCACCCTGTCCCCCAGCTACACTTGTTCTGTGACTCTGTGAAGCAAAACATGCAGAGGGAAATTGGCCTGTGCTTTTATGGCCACTTGGTGCTTCCTTTGTATTCATTTTCTGACCATAGGAGCTCTGCCTCAGGGTGCTAGGCTGAAGTTAAAACTTTTATCTTTACAAGAGATATTTTATGGTGTTGTGCGATATCCTCTGAACTCTAGAATCATACATGTGCATGTGTGTGCATGCATGTACACAGAAGTGTAATGGAAATACACAGTGACTGTTGAAACTTAAAATAATTTATTATAGTAAAAGACACATTGCCATGAATCCCACTCAAGATATTTCCCATTGCTTCAAACACACTCAGCTCATCATTCTTGCCACTTTCTGCAGGTCTAAGTGTCTCTTTCCTGAGGAGCTTGATGAGGTGTGATCAAAAATATGGTGAATGCTGCTGCTGTGCACCATTCAAGGGAAAGGCGGGCTCTTAAAAACATAATCCACCTTATTTACTGGACTTGGTATTGTGTGACCTCTGGCTCTTCCCCAACGTCAAAATGACCATGGAAAGGAAACATTTGGAATCACTTCAGGACATTGAGGCAGCCAGGACAGCACCACTAAGACTCAGGAAAGAGGACTCCAGCACTGCTGCAGAAAGTGGCAAGGATGATGTTCAAAGTGAGAGGGCAGATTCCGAGGGGATTCATGGTAATATGTCTCTTACTGTAATAATGTTTTCAAATGTGCACATTCACCATGTTTTTGTACTTGCTCTCATCACCCCTCCCAGGGTGACTGGAGGTCTGCAAGTCCCACTCTGGGCAGGCCATGTATACCTGCAGGAAGAGGACAGGTGCTTTCTGTACGAGGACACCCCTCAGTGGGCCTTGGGACTTTCTGCCCTGCTCTGCCCAGCTGCTTCATCCTTTCAGAGCCTGAGTCTCCTCCCCTAGGGTGGGACCCCTTGTAGAACCTGATCATACACAGGTGCCAGGCACACTGTTGTCCCCACCCTGCCTCTGGGCTGCAGCTTCCTGCCTCCTCTTCTATGTCCCTGGCAGGCCAGGGCCTGGCCAGCTGTGTGGATAGATGACGGAGGGGTTTGGTGTGCACAGTGGCCCAGCTTGGGCTGGGGGTGTCGAGGAGGGAGGGATGTTTCCCCGCACCTCTTACGCTCCACAGGCAGCAGGGCCTCTACCCCCAGACAGGCCCTGTTCTCTGCCTTGTTGGAGCACAAGTAAAATGGGTGTCATGTGTTGGCTGGGCCATGGGAGCTGAACTGGCCAGGGGAACATGAAGACCAAAGCAGGGTTGGGTTTTGGGGACCTCCAGGCCACTGAAAGGGGATCGAACCAGGCCAGCTCACAAGACTGAGATCTCGACTCAGTGCTACCATGATCCAGTTGAAGGTTGTCACCATGTCACCCATTCACACCTTGGGGGACCCTGAACCTGGCTCCTAGGGTGTGGAGGCAGGGCTGGGGTGACTTCTCCCCTGGTCTGAGCTACAGATCCATCTGGACACCTGCATCTGTGAGCACTGGTGGAGTCGGCCTGGTTGCTGGGGACACAGCGCAGAAGGATTGCTGGGCTCTGACACCCCTCCCCACCACTTCCAGCATATTTCCTCCTGCCAGGCAGTGGAGATGTGCCAGCCCTTGGGAACATTTGTTCCTTAGCTGAGCAATTGTTACAACTTCCAACAGGCCAAGGATGGCAGGGTGCAGGGTGCAGGGTGCTGCTGCAGAGTGTCAGCTGCTGCAGCCCAAGGCCATCTCTGCACAGCAATCCTGGGTGCCTGGTGTCTCTCAGGGCCATGTGTGTCTCCAAAGAAAACAGTGATCACGGGAGTGTGATTGGCTTATATCCTCCACTATTGGACAGCTGATTCCATGTTTTTAGGAACCAAGGTCCAATATGATAAAGTTTAGAAAGAACAACTATAAAACAATGATCAAGAAAGACTGTGAGCAGAGGGGTGAAAGTGAGTCTCAGGAACCAGAAATGATGGTGTCTGGTACTGGGGAAAATGCAAAAGCATAAAAGTAGAAAAGCTAGTAAATCCTTAGGGAGGAGCTACCACGTGCACTTTTGTGTCATTGCTAACCTGCAGATCTGTGGAGACCCTGGTAAGAGGCTGCAGAGTCAGGGGATCCACACCGAGTCCCTCAAGCAGGCCAACTGCCACTTCCCTCTGTGACCTTGCCCTGCCAGCCGTTCACCCCAGTGCCCACCACACAGAGGATCCAGCAATACCTCCTGCCATACTAAAGAGAGCCCTGAGAGTGTCACCAGAAAGTCATATGGAAGATGCAATCCTGGACCTAAATGCACCCCAAATTATGACACTTCTTCAAAACGGAGCAGACACCAACACGATGGCCAAAGGACAAGGACACATTCTCGGTGCAGTGTCTTTGCAGCACCTGGCCTGTTTGAGGAGGGCTGGGGAACTCTGGCACCAGGTGTAGCTCTCCCCCAGGCAGGTGTAAGGGACAAGAGGTAATTCCTGGGGAAGTGATTGTGTCACCTGGGCAGGGAGGAGTAAGAGGAGCAGGAGGAGCAGGACAAGGAGGGGCAAGTAGAGGAGGAGGAGGGGCGGGAGGAGCAAGAGGAACAGGAGCAGGACGAGGAGGAGCAGGAGGAGGAGCAGGTAGAGCAGAAGGAGCAAGAAGAGGAGAAAGAGGAATGCAAAGCTCCAGGAGCACAGCAGTGCCTCCCTTTCTGTTCTCCCTCCCAGCCAGCTCCTTGTTCCATCTCACGGCAAAGCTGTCTTTGCTCATACTCCCAGCCCACGGGACTTTCATTTTTTTCTCCCTTTCTCCTCTTCTTTCTCCCTGTCTTCCCTCTTGCACTCCTCTCCTTGCCCCTCAGTCAATCACTCCTATGCGTGCTGACTGTGTTGCTGATGCCAGGAATCAGGGTCAAACATTCTGCTCAGGGACATGCTCTGTTCCCCCAGGTCCTTGCTGCTGCCTCTGTCTCTCTGTTTCTCTCTCTGCCTGTTATACACATGCACCCATGCACACACACATGCATGCATACATTGTCTCACAGGGCTCATTCCCTTTGAACACCTGTCAACTGTATAAGTTTTTTCTGGGTTTGCCCCACCTCAGGAATGGTCAGCACAGGATCTGTGTGCAGGGTGATCACCCTGCTGTGCTGTTTGAGGTCATGGCAAGCAATGTGACATAGCAGCGTGTGCAGGCAGGGGCTGGCCTGTTCCTCATGGACCGGTTAGGCGGCTCAGCTGGACAGCACGGCACAGAGAACAGATCTGGGAAGAGCAATGGAACAAGACAGTTCCTGCCTGCAGCTGCCCTCCCCATCCCACTCCAGTACAAACCACAGTGGCCCCTCCTGACTTCCGGACACCTCTGCCTCCCTCCTCAGGTTCCTGAAGTCAGCCAGCCCCACAGCTGGACACCTCTGTCCCTCTTGTCTGCTTATGTCAAGCAGAAGCCACCTGCCCACACCTGCAGGGTCCCAAGGCCTTTACCCAAGCAACTGGCCACACCACCTCCGCCAAACTTAATCAACCCTCTGCCACCCAACGGAGAGTCACATCTCAAACAAAAAAAAACCCTTACCCTACTCTAGACCTCCGTGAGTCAGCGTCGGCTTTTCACGTGGTAGGGCATCCCATGGGCAAAGTTTGGTCACAGGAGCAGGAAGGCATGCACTGAATTGGCAGAAGGAGGGGCAGACAAAATGCCAGCTGACCACACCTTAGCCTGCACAGAGACTCCCGAGGGGCTCCTGGGGTTGGACACCAGAGGAGAGGCCTGATTCAAACTTTAAACTGGCAGAAGTAACCAGCAGACCATCTGTCTATCACCTATCTATCTATCTATCTATTATCTATCTATCTTCATCATCATCATCTGTCATGTATCAGTCATCTATCTATCCTCTATCTACCTACCTACCCATCCTTCCACCCCTGCTGAAGCAGCAGGAGGAGGCAGGAGGAGGTGGAGCTGGTGGTAAGCTGAGGCTTCTGTCCATCTATCTCTGGTGACGTCTGTGTTGGAGTGGGGAATGAGTGGGACTGGGCTCCTGCATTTCACGCTGTGGTGCTCACTCTACACTTGATTTGGACTTCTGACCTTTTTAATGAAAGCAATCCTGCTTAGGAAGAGAGCCAGTGTTATGGAAATAATTAACTTCAAAAGTAAAATTCCTGTGCAGTCCTTCCCCCAGGAACCTGCCTGTGCATGGTTCGGGATAGCCTGCTTTCCTGTCCTTTGGGATGGATAAATCGTTATCCTAAATCTCAGCACATCGGGCTCCTTCTTTGCTCAGTGTATTAGCAGATCTCTCTCTGTTCATCTCGTGCATGTATTCTGGTTCATTTCCTTTAGACTGCATTTCATTGCTCTCATACATTTTTTTTGTTTTGTTTTGTTTTTTTGTTTATTTTTTCCTGGTACCAGGAATCGAACTTACAACCTTGCACTTGCCAGGCAGGTGCTGTGCCGCTGAGCTACATTCCCCAACACAGATATCATACATTTTAATCTTCTGCTCTTGATACATATTTGGGTTGATTTTCTGTCTTGTTTTTTAAGTACTAGAAACTATTTTGCAGCAAGTACTTTTTTGCCAACTTCATGCATGTGAGCAAAGATTTCTGTTTGTAAATATATAGCTCTTAAATGTTTAGCAGAGACAGCTAAATCCATGGCTGTTGACAAAGACCTCTGGATCCCCCTCAGCCAAGAGGCAGGAAGGTGATTTATCAGTCTGACCTGGGGATTTTAATTAGTCTGGTCTTGTGGTTAAATTTTCTCCCAATGTGTGGGAGAATATTGACATTTTATTGTTGGTCAACTTGAACTTTTATTATTGAGAAGATAAAGCATACAAGGTGTGATCAAGAGAATGGTAAACATTTAAATTTTTAAAAATTGCAGTAGGACTTTTCCATTAACCCTCCCTCAAAATACTCCATTCACTTCAAACATACTTATCCCATACTCTCGCCATTTCTGAAGTAGTTCTGAAAAGTCCTCATTTGTATCTATGGGGTTTGATAATAAATACAGTGAATGCTGCTGCTGAGTGCATCCAATGGAAAGGCAGCTAGCTCATACAAACATGATCCGGTGTCCTCATCTGCCTTATTCACCGGATCTGGCCCCGTGTGACTTCTGGCTCAAGGGTACATATTCTCTACCTGTCCCACTGCCAAATCTGATCTCTGTCCACTTGGTGTGTTTTAGTTGAGCCCTTTTCACATCCCCCTCTGCATTCGGGGGTGGCATCCTCTGCTGGAGCCGCCCTTGCTGCGGGGTGGCTGGGAGTCTATCCCTTGTGGATCTGGCTTGGGACCGAGAGTGCAACAGGACAGCAAGGTCAGGCCCAAGAGGTTTGAAGAAAGGTGTGGCTGGTAGGCCACATGGGATCATCTGGCTCTGGGGTCCAGTGGCAGACAACCAAGAAGTATGTCCATGGTCCACTGATGCCTTCTGCTGTGCTCCTGGCACAGCTCCTGCCAGTGGTTGGCCCCCTGCCCCCGTGGCCTCCCCTCCCTAGCATGGTCTTGGTGCCTTGTCCTGCCCCTGAGCACTGGGTCACATGGGGCGACTGGTGGAAATTTCTGTGGAGGGTGAAGCCCAGGAGCCCAGCAGGTGTGGGGTGGAGCTGAGGGGCTTCAGGGCCCCAGCCCACACTTCCCTGGGCAGAGGGCAGTGGGCAGCAGCAGAGGGTGACTGACCTCACAAAGGGGCTGCAGGTGTGGCCAGGTGTGGTCAGGCTGGGCTGTGGTGCACAGGAGCCCAGAGTGCAGGCTCCACCAGATGCCTGCCTGGCAGGGTGTGAACCACCTGTCCGGGGCTGGAGCGGTGGGGACCAGAGCCAGTGGCTCAAGTCCTCACAGTGGACCAGTACCAGTCCTGGTTCCGAGGTGGGTCTGTGTGGTGACTGCATGGCAGGGCTGTGTGTGGCCCGGTGTCACCCTAAGGTTGGGGCCCACCTTAGGGGGCACCTGAGAGCCCACAGCAGGAGGCCAGGCAGAGGAGCTGGTGACTGTGGGGACCTAGGGTGCTCTCTTGCCTGGCTGTCAGCTCGGGCTGATGGAGGACAAAGGGAGCACAGCGACACCTGGGTTGGGGCAGAGCACCCAGAGGTGCTTGTGGTACAGCAGGCCCTACTTGAGGTGGGGCATCCCAGTCCTGTGGGTGCCAGAGCAGGAACATGGTACATACTATGTTTCCTGTGTATACAGGCCAGGGAAAGAGTTTATTGATAAAAAAACAACTAATAGTAAACTAGAGCAATCATCACAGTCCACTAGGAATTTCCCACTTGATACTTTTGGACCATGCATGCTTGGCCCTGGGTAAATGAGGCGGGCAGTGCAAACCTTCAGAGGCGGAGACTATGGGACGTGCGGTCCAGGGAGAGTCCTCAGCTCCCTGGAGAGGACAGGCCAGAGGGAGGCTCTGCAGAGGCCGCTGAGCCACAGGCACCTCTGGTTTCCCTGTATCCCTGGCTGTGCCACTGCTTTCTCTTCCTGCTCAGCCTCGTTCTGCTTCTCACTCACCTTGTATGGACCCTGCTGGTGTCTCTCAAGCCACTTGCTTGCTCATAGTCTGTGCTTAGCCCTTGCTAATCACTTTGCCCTTGCCTTATGACCCACCTCCGGGGCTCATCTTCAGCACTGGAGTGGTGTGTCCTTAAGGCAATGTGCCAGCTGGGATCTGCAATGAAGGTGTGGGAGATGGCAGGTACAGCTCCTTCCATCCAGTGGTGTGAGGCACCTGCTCTGCCTTTCTTCTCTCATTTTCCTCCTGGAAGCAGGGGTGACTCACACCGAGGCTCCTGTGGGGGCTGGTAGTAGTTAAACGGGACCCAACCCCACAGACCTAGCAGCCTCTGAGAGCCTCCAGAGTGGACTCGAGGCTGCTTCTGGGAGCTGGGCAGCAGGAGGTGAATGGGCATGGAGTAGGGGTAAGGAAGGCTGAGGAGGATCTGACACTCTTCCTTGGATGCAGGGGGACTTGAGGATGAGATGGGGACCCTTGGCAGGGAAGCAAAAGGGTGCAGAGAATGCAGGGAGTGAGTTCTTCCTGAGAGAAAGTGGCCAAGCCCATCTGGCGCCGACTGCAGATTTCTCCTCTTTTCCTTTGTCTCCTTTCTGGACCATGAGAGGCGACGGCAACCATGATCTGCTTTCACCACTCGGCCCCTCTGCTGCCAGGCGATTCTCCAGGCTCTGTGGACACCACGGGTGTCCGTGGCTCCCCTGGATTTTGATGCTGCCACAGTGAGCCCAGAACCCCAAAGGCCTGGGGCTCAGCCCTCACTGCCAGCACCTCTGCTTGGCCCAGGCTCCCCAATCTCTTCCTCGGATTGAGTGGTCTTCGTCCATTTTCTGTCCCCAGAACACCTCAGAGTAGGCAAATTATAAGCAAACGGTGATTTGGTTCTTGGCTGTGAAGGCCGGGGAGTCCAGGATTGAGGAGCTACTGTGCTGCATCACCGTGGGGCGGTAGCTGGCGGTACAGACAGGGCTCCTACTGCAAAGCCACCCACAGTGGTTCCCCGCTCCATTGAGAGCCCAGGCCCTCATGAAGGTGTGGAGACACCACCCTGAGCTGATGGCCTCCTGAAGGGCCATCCTTTATGCTGTCACAGGGGCAGTTCAGTGTCCATGTGGGTTTTGGAGCTGTGTAAGGACATGGAGTACTGTTCTCTCTGTGGCATGTCCACCCCTCCTCCAGGCATCCAGCACCTGGAGGGCCCTGGGGCTCTGTCTTTCAGGTTCCCTGGAGGTTTCCTCTCGTAGGTAGGTACGAGTGACTGAGTCACTGGCCGGTGGTGGTTGGCTCAGTCTCCACCCTCTCTGCACTGTCATCCGGGTGGGGCTGAAAGTGCCAGGTGATCACCTGTCAGTTGGTTCCCCTGGCACCCAGCCCCTACCTTGAAATTATGTAGGGGCCCCCCCAAGAGCCACCCCATTAGCTGAAATGCAAGGGTGACTGAAAGGGTTTGCTGTGGTTAACAAATGTGCTACCAAATCCCCGGGGCCTCCATGCTGTGTGTCAGCCGGAGATGAGGACCAAGTACATGTGCATTAGTGTGAGAAGCTGCTGGCCACGCCGACCAAGGTGCTTTGCTCTGAACCCACAGCACTGCCTCCAGAAGCTGGCTGAGGGTGTCCACCCTGCAGAGGCAGCAGGGCCCTGCCCCAGAAGGCCAGAGCGTGTGGCCTGTGCCCGTGGCTGCGGAGCCATGCCCAGACTCTGCTGGGCCCTGCTGCTGCTCCTCACGGTGGCTGCAATCCTTGAGTCCAGCGTGGTGCAAGCCTGGAGCTCCTCGAAGGTGGTGCGGCCGTTCCAGGACATCTCCTCGTCCTACGTGTATGTGCAGCAGGCAGTCTGGTACGCCATGAAGGACTACAACAAGGCCAGCAAGGACAAGTACAGCTTCCGCGTGCTGGAGATTCTGAAGTCCCAGGAGCAGGTGGGCGAGCGCGCTCCTTCTCTCTTGCTTTCTGTCCTGGTGGGGCAGGACCCTTATCTATGGGCAGCTACTGCCACTAAGAATGGGAAATGGCCACAGGATACTGTCAGCCAGACTGTACTGATTTCATTTTAGAGGGTTTGGCAAGAAAATTAATTGTATTGTAGTGTACCTCGTTGGTCTCTCGTTGTACCCCAGAGAGAAACAGTGGTGGGTATGAGAAAAATAAAGAGACAAGAGCTGGGGTCAGGTGGAGTTACCTCTTGCCTGATGAGCAGGAGAACTGACTTCAACAGTAGGGGCGTTTATTTTATACTCTTGCAAAGTTAGTATCATGGGGGGTGATGTTGCCTAGCGACTAACGACTGTAATTGTCTGGCAGGATGCCTTTTTCAATACTGAGGTAGATTGACTGCTTGACCACTAACCAGCTCCAGTGGCTCCCAACATTATATTTCATTTGTTATTATTCTGGGGTGGAGATGAAACAAAATATCCATTAAAATAATTTCAAATTGATACCATCACATCAAGACATGGAGGTGAGGGTCCAGGAAGGCAGCTTGAGGTGGCCATGTATGGGGCCAGTTGTGTACCTCGGCATGCGTGATGACACTGAACAACCAGGACACTCGTCCAGCTGCCAGTGCAGCAGGAATCAAGCACCTGGAAGGGCTTGATAGACAGCCCAGCAGCCCGGAGAGGATGTATCTGCAGCCATGAGATGGTCAGTGAGACCTGCATCCGAAGGCTAGTGCCTGCATGCTCATGGCCATCCCCCTTCAGTTAGTGATGGGGCACACGCTGGGAAAGGCCTTGCTGGTACTTACTGACCTGGTGGCAGAGGCCAGTCACCCCCATCCGGCGTTGCTTCCCAGGGGATGTTTTGATAAGCAGGTGTCCTCTATGATTAACATTGAGCACCAGGCACTGTGCGCGGCTGTCCAGGACCCTGCCGGGCTGAGACATGGCCAGGTGACAGAAGTCTTCTTCCTCACTGTGAGCCTATCAGCCACCTCTGTAAGTGTGACCTCTTAGCATGGGCTGTGAGACAGTGGCTACGGAGTACAAATGACAGGGAAAACAGCTGGGGGGCCAGGGACATAGCTCAGTGGCATAGTGCCTGCCTGGCAAGCGTGAGATTTTGAGTTCAATTCCGGGTACAAAGAAAAAGAAAGAAAGAGAAAGGAAACAGCTGGGAAGCTGCTCTTCATCAAAGGAGCTTGAGGAAATTGACAACCAGAGTGCAGTCCCAGGTTCAGCCCCAGATTTAAAAGAAAGAACCAAAGAGGATGCTGCTAGAACCCTCGGAGAGGTTTGCGTCCTGACTGTGCTACGGGAGAGAGGCTGCGGACTGCTAGTTCTGAGAGAAACCATTGTGCCCTTATGAGGTAGGAGCCCCGGGCCAGGGAGAGCGGAAGTCAGGTCAGCCCGGCTGGACCTGGAGGAAGGAGAACAGCAGAGGTAGACAGAGCAGTGACCTAACTGCGGTCAGTGCCCAGCCCCACCCCCTCAGCTCCACGCTGTCCTCTGCTCCTGGACCTGGAAAGAGCCCTACCTCATACATTATTTTGGGTTGATTGTCTCTTTCTACATGGTTTGTGAACTTCACGCTTTTGGTTGCACACAGCAATCATGCGTCACCCCCCTCCCCTACATACAGGTGTTTTATTTGGTTTTGTTTTGAGAGACAGGGTCTCGTTATGCAGTTTAGGGTGACCTCAAACTCACTATGTAGCCCAGGCTGGCCTCAAACTCACAGCAATCCTCCTGCCTCAGCCTACCAAGTGCTGCAGTTACAGGTATGTGCCATCATGTCTGGCCAAAGGAGTGTTTATTTTTATTTTAGAAAGATGTTATTGTGTTCATTTAAGGTGTATACCATGATGTTTTGAAATACATATGGTGAAGTGATTGCTATTGTAATAGCCCTAATTAGCATATCCATCTATTATCCTTTTTACATGTGTGTTGCTAGAACACCTAAAATCCACTCTTTTAGCAAAAATTCCAAATATGATACAGTGTTATTAATTCTAGTCCTCATGTTCCATATTTGGTCCCTTGATGTGTTCACTGTGCAAATTTAGTTTTTATCAGTTGGTCTTTATGCTCTGTGACATAAGCTGGGCCCAGAAAGAAAAATTCTGCCTGATCTTATTTGTGTGTGGAATACTGAGATGCTCACTGGGCTCTGCTGCAAAGCACTTTATATGAAAACACCAAAATTGCTTGGCGTTTCTATCTTTTTTTTTTTCTTTCCAGTACCGGGAATTGAACTCATGACCTTGTGCTTGCCAGGCAGGCGCTGTCCCGCTGAACTAAATCCCTAGCCCCTGGTGTTTCTATCTTGATTCTTGAGTTGCTTTGAGGTTCTGAGGGTCCTGAATGGGGACCCTATGCACTTATTTGCACACATATGTAAGTCTAGAAGTGGATAGGCTGGATCAGAGGGCACACAAATCCTTGCCCCTGTCCTCTATCCCAGATTCCAGCTCTCGGGTGATGAGGTGTCAGGCCCAACAGGATTGTCTCCCAGTGCTTTAAAGGTGAGTGCAATCTGCAGGATCCCAGCCCTGGGTATCTATTGGACAGGCGCAGAGGGACAGTAACCTTCAGGAGCACCTGAGAATTCACTGCAACACCCATTTTCTTCAGTCCCCAGGCAATCTTTTTAGAGTTTCTAAAATGTTTATTACATTGCTGGGTGTGGTGGCTCAAACCTATAATCCCAGCACTTGGGAGGCTGAGGCAGGAGGATCACCATGAATTTGAGGCCAGCCTGGGCTACATAGTAAACTCAAGGCCAATGTGCACTATACAGTGAGACTTTGATTCAAAACAAGACAAAACAACAAAACAAAATAAAACAAAAACATCTATTACATTTCCTCATTTATCTCTGCTTTTTCTGGAAGCAGTTGCTTGTTTTGTAGCGGCAAATGGGCTGAATTCCACAGAAGACCGAAGGACTCTATTTAGGACAAACAGAGTTTATTAATTTTAGACTGGTCACCACACCTCCCCAACTAGCAGGTCAGGAACGTGGGGCCCCTGCCTGCCTTTGTTTCCACCTTATATACATTTTTTGTTTCCATGGTAACAGATTGGAATGCTGTAGCCCTGGCCACATGCTGTTTTCCTTGTGCCATGTAACCGGGTCAGGCTCTGGTCATGAGCCCAACCACAATGATATATACTTTCTGTTCTGTTCTGTATGTCCCCCTTTAGATAACCATACATTTCCTTTATGGCTATAATGTTTATCTAGGGCTAGGGAAGGGATGAAACAACCCAGGCAGGGTCATACGTGATTATCTGGGCCTGGGTGTTCTTTGTCTTTGGAGAAGAATTCCAGGGCAAAGTCAGAACTGCAAAGTTAACTTTCTACAACCCCTCCGGGATGTTTCTCAACACACATTTTGAGGTTTGCATTAACACTAGAAATATTCTATCTTAAAATGATATGCTAAGAGTCGCCGTCCCCTACAGTTTAACTTGGCCATTCTCTTTGATATGTCTTATAAATCTTGCTTTCTCTTGTGCTTGTCCTAACCATAAAGTCTGGTTCCCTCTGGTGCCACTGTGTCCCCACACGTGGAAATGTGGCTGGCCTGTGTTAGCAGAGGCTAGGCTTGTGCAGGCTGCATCACACAGAGTGAGGTTGACAGACGTGGAAGGTTTTGGGAGGAGGATCAGGTAGTGCTGGAGGGCTTGTTCCAGGGTTCTGGAGCATGCTAACGCTACCCCACATCTCCCTTGGTATTTGTTGGTCAGCTGTGGTGATGTGCCCCACTTCACTATGTATTTCTCAAGTCCCTTGCTTTCCCAGGGGACATTCTCCAGGAGTAGTGTCCTGGCTTTATCCTTGGGACAGCTGCCATCGCATTAAATTACATATCACAGTGGAGGAGAGATGGGGATCAGCATCAAGGTCAGAATCCCCCAGTGATCCAAAAACATCTGGCAAGAAGATGTGGAGGAGGGAACAGGCAGGGAGATGGTCCTGTCCCCAAGGCTGATGGCATGTTCACCCAGCTGAGCGGTGCTTTATGATATTTTGTTCTCCAACTCTTCGCCGGCAGGTCACAGACAGCCTGGAGTACTATATTGAAGCCAAAATTGCCCGAACGATGTGCAAGAAGGCTGCCGGAGAAAATGAACACTGTTTGTTTCAAAAGGATCCCAACATGCAGAAGGTGAGACCTGAGGCATGGAGGGTGGCCAGCTGGAGCAGGTCTGAGGTCAAACCTACCTGAGTCTCTCACTTCCTCTCCACCCATGTCTGGTTGCTGTGGACGGCCAGGTTCAGGACTCACAGCACTGTTTCTATTATCCGTGGTTGGTACCCACGCCCTCACCCCAGCAACAAACACGCTCACACACATGTGCACGCCATGCACACACACAGGCCTAAAGCAAAACCAGTCCATTATTTTTCACTGCCTTGCACTCAGGGCTGTGTTGTCCTGGACAAGGTTTCTGCCCCGGGGGTGCGTACTGGGGTGGGGTTATACAGATGTCTGGATAGTTAGCACTGTATCTGGGTCTTGGTCCCTGGCTGGTCCTGCGGAGACCTGGCCACCCATCTTTTTCACCCCATTAAGGGCCTGTCTTGATTACTTTTCTCTCATTGCTGAGACAAAATACCTGATGCCCAAAATTAAGGAGGGAAAGGAAAGATTTATTTAAAAGCTCACTGTCTGTGGAGGTTTCAGTCCATAATCAGCTGGCTCCAAGGCAGGGTGGCAGGCACAGGGGCAACACTTCAAGGCAGCAGAAGACAGCAAAAGCAACAAGAGGAAAAGCAGGGGAGAGCAAGACACTTTTCCTCCCTTATAGTGTAAGCAGGCTACCCCACCACCACCAGAGCGGATGTAGCACTCATACCATCTCCCTGTCCTCTTGTACAGGATGAGGGTGTTTACAAAATGAAGACCCTGGCCCCCTGCTGAATCACTGCATTAAACTTTTAAAGTTCTCAATTGTCCTGATTTGTCACAGACAGAGGTCTTCCTGGGATGCGGACCTTCAGGACCAAATGGATTTGCTGTTCTGTACATGGGCTTCCTCCAACATGATGGAGCGGTAGGGGCAGGCATGGCGGCTCAGAGCAGGGGTTGGCAGTGGCCTGGTCCTCGGCGGTGAACACTGAATGAGGTTTTACGTTAATAGTATCCCTTAGTTATTGTGGGCTGATCAGGCCCACAATCTCCCAAATGAGTGGATGGTGAAGGCTTAAATAAATGAGACAGGCAGCCAGGCATGGTGGCACACGCCTATAATCCCAGCACTTGGGAGGCTGAGGCAGGAAGATCATTGTGAGTTCGAGACCAGCCTGGGCTACAAAGTGAACGCAAGGCCAACCTGAATTGCATAGCAAGACCCTGTCTCAAAAACACCAAAAAATTTTTAAAAATTATAAATAAAAAGAAATTTAAAAATAGATGAGACAGTTGAAATGATTTTAGGGCTCCAGGAGGGCTCAACCTTATTACAGATTTGGAGTTTCTCTAGGTTGAGGAAAAGACTTCCCTGAGGGGCCTGTATTTATTAGGTTTTCAAATAAAGGAGGGGGATACTGAAGAAAATGCAGAAAACTGGGCAGGACTTGGGAAACTCATTATGGAATTCCCCAAGTGAGACTTATGTTAATTTAGGAGAAGTATTTATCTCCAGGAAGGCCTTCACTGCAGGAGTGAGATGCCTGCAGCTACCGTCTCCTCTTAGCTAATGGGGGTGGAGCCAACCGTTCTCAGCTGTGACCTTATGTTGTCCTTTGAGGCCTCATGGCTTCACCCACCATTACAGACTTCAGTAGGGACCAGTGACTCACAAGTAAACATGGAAAGCCAATCGGTAAGTATAAGTCCTGCTCAGAGCTGCTTCATAGTGGTCTCCATCAGAGGCTGGCACCTCTCCCAAGGCCTGGTCATGAGCTGCGGAGCACACGGCTGGGTCTGGCAGTGTCTTCCCCTGTGGAGCCAGGTCCTGGAGCCTGGCAATGGGAACTTCTGCTTTTGCTTTCCTTCTTTTCATTTTTCTTTCATACAAGCTAATTCTTCCTTTCTTCTCTTTTAGGTGTTTTTTTGCACTTTTATTGTTAGATCTAAGCCATGGAAATTTGAGCTGTCCATGCTGAAGAAGCACTGCACAGATGCCTAGTGGGTTTCTGGTTCTCCGCATATACATTCTGCTTGGCGAGGAGTAAAGGCCTTTGAGATGCCCAAACCGCACTCAGGCTCTGCTCTGTCTCTGGGTGCTGGGGCCTGGTGCCGAGGGTAGGCAGCCCTGGCAAGGAGTGCTGCCTCCCGCCAAGGTGGCCTGTGCTCATGTGGATGCTACCCTGTGGGCATGGTAGGTGCTGTCGATAGGGCCTGAGAAGTCTTTTTTACTTCATGTGTCCAGCCTGGGTTTCCACAGACACCGCCTTCCAGGAGTCCTAGAAAGGCACAGCCCGTGGCTCGGAAACAGCAGGTTTTTCCAGGGCTGGGCATGGGAGCTTGGGCCTTGCCCATGGGAGGCCACTGCTGACCACTGAGCTGCACTCCCAGTTGAGAAGCAGTGGTTCCAAACCCCGGACTTGATCAGAGATACAGACGGGCCTTTCAGAGGCTTGGGTTTGTTTTGAATTGAGGTAGAAAACGTGCAAGAGTAATGGTACTTAGAGAGCAACCTGCATGTGTGTATATGTGTGTGCGTGTACAGGCAGGTTGTGTGAGTGTAAGGGTGTGTGTATACAGGGAGGCTACATGTGCCTGGGCGTGTGTACAGGCAGGCTGTGTGAGCATGGGTATGTGTACAGGCAGGTACATGTGCCTGGGCATGTGTACAGGCAGGCTGTGTGGACATGGGCAGGTGTGCACAGGCAGGAGGCATGTGCCTGGGCATGTGTACAGGCAGGTTACGCGAGCATAGGTATGTGTAAAGGCAGTGTGTGCATGAGTGTGTGGACAGACAGGTTGCACATGCGTGAGCGTGTGGACAGGCCTGTTTGTCTGAGACTGGAGCTGTGGCGCCTGACTCTCCCATTATTCCATTTGGCTGGAGGGGTGTGGCTGGCCACGTGGGTTGGTCCTGCTGGTAACAGAAAGTCACCAGGACTCATCTCCAAATCAGGCCCCTGGGCAAGGAGACCGTGATGTCCCCCACCCTCTAGACAGTGGAATGCAGCCCTGTGGGTGCAGGGAATCCCCATGTATGGAGCGAGCCCTGAGCCTGGTGGGTCACGCAAGAGGCCTGTGGTAGCTGCCCTTGAGCTGTGGCTCAGGGTGAGATTGATGCCCAGGGTTGTCCTGTCAGGGCTGCAGCCATGGCCCGAGGGCCAGCCCAGCCACTGCCTGCTGCGTGCGGTGTGCATGGGACATAGCTCTCTTCTGACATGGAGTCTGCCGCCACATTCAGCAAGGTTGAAGTAGTGAGCAGGGCAGGCACTACGGCTGTGCTCTTTAAACGTGCACAGGAAATCGGTGGGGAGCGTGAGCCTGGGGGAGGGGGCTGGTGTCAGGGCACCTGGCAACCAGTGCGTCACCACCCCGGGGTCACAGAGGCCCCACCCTGCTGTGTGCTATGGATCCACCACCCTCTCTGGACTTGCCTTGCACCGAGGGTGCTCGAGAGGTCGCTGTCACGGTACCACTGCACCGTGGGCCATCTGCAGGCCTCTGGGTGACAGGTGCTTGGGGGCACTTTGCCTCTGTCCCTGGAGGCGGCTGAGGAGCTGAGGTGGGGGGACCCCTCTGCAGAGTGTTGAGGAGAGAGCTCAGGGAGAGGCGCATACAGATAATCTCTATGTGCAAACTTTAATGAGTTCTTTGTGGTGACCTTGGGCAAGGAAGAATTTTAAACACTGGGACAGGAGCCCAAACTCTTGGAAAATGTAAGAAAAGCACCCTTGGAGCAGCTGGGCCCCGGGGAGCTGTGTGAGAAGCCCTGGTGTTCTGGGAGGCAAGCATTGTGGCCAGGCCTGGGGGTCAGGAGGAGCCTGTGGAGCAGTTTTTGTTTAAGAGTTGGAACCCTGTGGTCCAGGGCAGTGTGCTCATGTTGAAGGCACAGATGATGACCTGGGAGGTGGCAAAGGGGACAGCGGGAGCACAGGCCCAGTGTGCACTTCCATCTTCTAGTTCTAACGCTAACACAGCCCTGCCCTGGGGCGCTGTCCCTTGAACCTCCACGAGGAGCCCCAGTCTGTTCTGGGGAGATCCACGCTCCCTACAGTAGGACTCTATCCTGGAAGGAGCTGCTCTCATTCATGCAGCCTGCCAGCCTAGGAGGGTGGTGCCCACATCCATCTCTCCCTTGCCCTGCCCACAACACCTAGTGCAGCTCCGCAGGCCAGGGCTGGGCCTGGGGGAGGTTGAGGGGCCCAGTTCAGCTTGCACCGTGGGTTCTGGGGCAGGCAGGGGAGGGACCTGAGATGGCCACACTGAGGCAGAGGCCAGGCCTGACCCCATCAGGCTCCTCTCCTGAAGGCAGGGCTCTCGGGCCTGAGGACCACACAGGGACATTCTCTGCTCTTCCCTGAACCCCAGGGGCCTGAAGTGTGGCATGGGTGGAGCTGGCATGGAGGTACACAGGCCCTGTACCCACCCTGCTATCTGCCCGGCGGGTCCCCAGTTGCAGGCTCGTGCCCACCACCCCAGCACCCACACCTGGGAGAGCAGAGACCCAGTGCGCTCTCTGTCTTGCATTGCTGGGCTTGGGGCTGTCCTGGAAGGGGCAGTTGTCGAGGTCATCCTGGAACTTCCTACACTTGCTTCTGCTCAGCTGCAGCATCATGAAGAATACCTTGTTGTTAGTCTGGTGGGGACAGGAAGAGGAAAATCAGACTTCTGTGGCACTGCTGTGTGGACTGGCTGTGTGATTGTGCTAGCATAAAGACAGACCCGATGCTGCTCCCATGGGAGCTCCATGGGGGCCTGGACCAGCTCTGGGAGGTGACAGCTGGGGACCTTCCCCAGAGGAAGTGAAGACAGAGGTCAGTGGCCTGGTGAGCCTGGGAAGTTGCAGCAGAGCCATAGGCTGTGAGTGTGTCCCCAGCTCGGGCTGATCTAGTCCATCTTGGTGGGACCCCAACCTCCTCCTGTGAAGGTGTTGGAACCCACAGCTGGATTCCCAGGGGACAGCAGCACATGCCTGGCACCTGTTCATGTGTGCATGGGATGCGTCAGCCCTGTGAGCTGGAGTGGCACCTACGACAGGTCAGTGCAGTCACCTGAGCTGCAGCAAGAGAAATGCCCACCCCGCTGCCACGCCCATGCCCCCCACAGTCACTCCAGGACAGTTCAGGGTTAAGAAGATGGGCAGAGGGAGTGAAGGATGCAGTGAGTGCATTCTGTGGGCAGGGGAACAGTGGCAGTCAGAGCCGATGCCAGGGCCGCACATCCTCATCCTCAGCGGCCCCGAGCCTCCCAGGCTTGTGGCTTTTCTAAGCATCTCTGTCACGCCGTTTCTTCGGCGCCCTTCTCATTGTGCCACTATAAACACACACTGTTGGCACTTTGCCACTGTCTGGGTTCACAGCCTTCATTGTCCTCATTTTCAATAAGTAATATCATAAAAATTATGTGGGTTGAATACTACCTGCAGCGGGTGGCATTCTAAAACTTGAATATTTCACAGAGACTAGACTGCTGGCTGCATGGCCCTGAGCCTGGGTGACGGTCAATGAACAAGACCCTGGTTTAGGAGCGCCTGGTGTGTCCCTTGCTCAGCTCAGTGCAGGCACAAGGATGATGCGGTAGTGTCTCACCTGCTCCCTCCTGATGCTCAGGATGCGCTCCACCCGGAAGCCGTACTCTTCCTTGAGCTCCTGGTTGAGCATGTGCTGTGTGAACTCCATGATGTGTGTGTAGCAGGGGAGTAGAGCACTACCTCATTGTCCACCGGCTCCAGCTGGAAGAGCCAAGCCCTGGTGCCCAGGACTTGAACACGCCAGAGGAGCAGCAGCAAAGCCCAGGCCAGTAGCCTCTTCCCAGGGGATGCGCCATGTTGTCCTTGTCCTTCCCCGCCACTCCTCTGCACCTGCGGCTCAGGTCCAGCCCACAGTCTCTTCTGCTCAGGCACAGGCTCCTCCCTGGACTTTCTGCATCACACTGTCTCTCTCTCACCTGAACTTGCTCTCTCAGCCAGAGCCACTCATTTACCTCCTGTATGGCAGGGGGAACAACGCCACCCAGGCAGGAAGGGCTGCAAAGAGAGGACAAGTGTGGGGACCAGCGTGCCCAGCCTGAGGTGGAGCCCAGTCCCTCCCCTGGTGTCAGCTGCCTCCTGCCCTGGGGACTGGCTGGGAGCCATGTGCACCCCCTTGGGGACCAATTCCCCAAGGCCCACCGCTGCCTGTGGACCAGCTCCTGGCCGGCTGAGACCTGGTGCTCTGGGGTCAGGCAGCAGCCTCCACAGTCGCCTACAGAAGGGGCATTGTGTCTCCAGAACAGCCAGAGAGGCATTGTGGCTCCAGCAGAGTATGAAAGACAATTCGGGTTCTTTTAAGCCACTAACATCCAATTTTGGGAAGAGGTGTTGCACAAAAATGAAAGAGTTGGATGGAGAGATCTAAAACCTTTGTGTGTGACACATTTATATACAAACAGGAAGCATTTTATAATTTGTTTTGAATTTTAAATGCTTTTTATGTTTTATTTCAGAATTATTTTACTAGTACATGTGTGTAAGACATTTATTTTGTGTTCCTTATTGTGCGAGCCCTTGAATCATCTGCAGGATGGTCACAGATCTGACTTGGCCATTGCTCCCTGCCGTCCCAGCCAGTGATGCCAGCTTAGGGTCCCCTGGGGTCTTTTGTGAGTGTGTGTCCACTCCTGGGCACACCATGCTGTGCACATTCTCTGGCACATGCAGGAGCTTTTAAAAGTCCTACCCACCCATACCTCTCCCCAGATTTCCTCTGTGGATGTGAGGCGTCTCTATCTGCTCCACCTGATGCCTCTGATGGACCAGGGGCAC
Source organism: Chinchilla lanigera (assembly GCF_000276665.1). Taxonomy (NCBI): domain Eukaryota; kingdom Metazoa; phylum Chordata; class Mammalia; order Rodentia; family Chinchillidae; genus Chinchilla; species Chinchilla lanigera. Next base: position 30,487,093 of record NW_004955415.1, read on the forward strand.
TGCCGCAGCCCTCTGGGCATTGCTGAGAAGTGCCAGCTGTCTAGCCAGGCCTCAGTCCTGAATTAAGGAGAAGGTGATGCCTTTGCAGGATTTGGGGGTCTCATAGGCCCTGAACAGCCACCCTTGTTTGAGAGAGGTCCCTGTGCTCCAGTGGTCCCAAGAGCCACATGGAGGTGCAGGATTCTGTGTGTGCTGCCACGGAGTTGGTGAGTGTGGGTGTCAGGGAATGCTGAGATGCCCCCGAGTGTCCTGGAGGCTTCAGCTGTTTCCCTTTGTTGATCTGTGGCCACTCACCTTCACCATCTGACTCTGTGCCCCTTCCTGGTGTCAGGTGTTTCTGCAGCACTCCAGAACTGGGCATCCCCGTGCCCCATTTCACCCATGTCCCTCGCTCAAGTCATTTTTTGTTGAGTTCTTCCTCAAGGAAATTATTTGCTCCAACTGCTTTTGACAGAGACCTGGGTTTTTTTTAACACAACAAAGCTGAGGAAATGTAAGAGTGACACAGGACAGCCTCAGCTTCAGCGTCTCCTGGTCTAAAAGCCAAGGATGCACCTGTGACTGTGTCCGTTGTGCTGTCACCTCTGCTGTCGTCCTTCGATTCCCACATCAGTTCTCAAGGTCCCCTGAAGGGTTACTTCCCACCTGGCTGGACAAGTGTGGACACGAGGTTGGGGCAGGTGCCAGGCTGGGCACCAGAGCATGGGTCCCCATCTTCCTTCCATCTCCTCTCTAGACTTGGTGTCCAGGAGGTGACAAAACGGTTGGGAAGATGCCAGTTTTGACCATCTTTCCCTCTTATCATAGAATGGACTATTGCCAAGCTCCAGAGGAAGGGATAGAGCAATGTTGCGGTTCTCTTCCTGAACAATGGGGCTCCTTGTTGCTGGCGGAGGTGGGGGAGAGCGTGACCGGGATGCCCTGTCTTATCTCAGCTGCTGGGCAGAGCAGGGTGCAGAGAAGAGCCTGACCTCACAGGCGCCCGAGGGATGTGGGTGTACAGTAATATGGCATCGGATGGAGGGGGAGCTGTCAAGACCTTGAGTGAATCTCCAAGACCAGAGCTTGGCACCTCGGCTGAGAGGGGCTTGTGATGCCAAGCCCAGTGGGTGCAGCATTTGGGGGGCCCAGAGGTTGTTGGGTCCTAGACAGGAATCGTAGCCTATGAGAGGGACAATGACCGTGTGGGAGGTGGCTGGCAACCTGGCTCGATGACAGACCATGCAAGAGCAGCTGGTGAAGGTCTGGGAGTTGGGGTTTAGGCTGAGAAGAAGGTAGGGTGTGGACGCCTGTTCCTCCCTTTCCATGGAGTGGACTCAGCTCGACATTCAGTACCTTGAAGGTGCTGGGCACATGGCACCTGAGTTGATAGGAGCTCATGATCCCAGACCCAGAGAGTGGGCTGGGCTGCCCTGCCCCAGGAATCTCTCCGGACTCTCCCAGAGCAGGCCCGAGATGCAGCGCCCTCTGCTGCTCCTGGATCCTGGTCACCCTCTCATGTTCTGTAGGGCTGGGGTTTAGCTGCCTCTGTGTACCCTGTGTGCCCTGCCTTCCTTGTGGATGGAGGACGTCCAGCTCAGCTGCCCTGTGTGTCTCATCCTCGGAAGGATGGAGTTGCACAGAGATTCTCAAGTGTATGACCTGAGTTGTCACTGCCTTCTCTCGAGATCTCTCTATGGCTCAGGCAAGACAGATAAGGCTGCTAAAGGAGCGGGCCCTGCTCAGCTGCCAGCTAGCAAGGCCGACGGTCTTGAGTCCAGCCAGCCAGGCAGCTTTCTCATCCTCCAGGTGGGTGAAGGGAACTCTGGACTCACTCTTAGGAAGGAGCAGGCCTGGCACCAGGAGTGCAGCATGGCCCCGCCTCAGGCCTCCCTGCCTTGGCAGAAGGAGCCTGGTACATGCAGTGAATATGTGAGGTGCACAGATAACCCAGCGGCTGCACAGTCCTGCCATGAATACCCCATGCCGGACAGCACACGATTTCCCCTAGTCAGACTGAAGTGCTCGGCCTCGGAGGTGCTCTGCCATCTGCGGCCTTCCCTCCTCCACGACCTGTGTGGGGCTCCTTCACCCCAGGCTCCTGGCAGAAGAAGGTGACACTGCTCGCTGCCACTGCCCTGGACCTTTGAGGTCGCCGCTGCCCCTACAGGACCCTGGTGAGAACCCAGCTGTAGCGGTCCCAGCTCAACTGCATGGGCAGAGACCAGGGTAGAGCCGGACCCTGTGCCATGCTGTCCTGGCTGGAGGCGCCGCGCTGGAAGCCAGAGCAGGCCAAGAAGCCTCCCTCTCTTCACCACCAGGCAAGTGTTCTTGCTCCTGCCCTGGCCAGTGTGCACCGAGAAGCGTCGTCCTGTCCCACTGGTGCCCTTCAGTCTTCTGAGTCCTTGCCAGCGTGGCTCTGTCCGGCAGTGGCCACGATTTAGCTGTCCATGGCCCCCCAGGGCTGAGTCTCTGGGCTGACCGTGGCACAAGGACATGGCCACTGTGCTGGACAGGGTTGAAACCGGTGGGCAGCCAAGGGGGCAGAGCTGGGAGAGGGGCACTCACATGCCTCAAGCCCCCTTCCCGCTTTGCTCCTGCATTTGCCATTTTAGCTACATCTCACAGAGACAGCTTAGCACAGGGTGGTGCTGCCGCCCTCGAGTCATCCACCACCCGGTAAGTCACCCTGACAAACTTATTCCCTCCAGCAGGACTGCCTCAGGCCTCCTCTGCGGTGCAGCCCTCACAGTTAGGGTGACCTCCCTTCTGTGTCTCCCAGACTACTCGCAGAGCAGCTTCAGGCCACGTGGCCTCCTGCTGTGGTCCTGTCTGTGCCGGCCCTGTGAGGGGTCCAGAACCTGGGCTGCTGTCAGTGAGGTGCGGGGGACGGCCAGATCCCCTTCCAGGAAGGCTCAGTGATGCAGACCCTGGCCCCGCCTGCCCCACTGGCGCCAGAAAGTCCCATTGAGGCACAGGCACTTGTGCTTCTCCACAGGGTCCGTGGCACCATGGGATGATTAAGAAAGAGGACATCCACCTTTAAGGCCAGAGCACCTCAATCTGACGGGGGGGGGGGGGAATCGTGTGCTGTCCGGCATGGGGTATTCAGGTTAAGGCTGTGCAGCCGCTGGGTTATCTGTGTATTTCACATATTCACTCCATGGGCCAGGCTCCTTCTGCCAAGGCAAGGAGGCCTAAGGCTGGGCCATGTGGCACTCCTGGTGCCAGGCCTGCTCCTAGGAGTGAGTCCAGAGTCCCCTTCACCCACCTGGGAGGACGCGAAAGGGCCTGTCCTCCTCCCAGGGCACCCTGGCTGCCTGGGAAGCCGCAGTCATTTTGCCTTTGTCCACCGTGGGCCATGACTATGGGCCTAGAGATTGCAGCTCTGATGCACCAGACTTCTGCCATCTGTGGCCACCCCAGGAGGCCTAGATGTGGGGAGCACTGCACCTTCCAAGAGTACCAGGAACCCTCAGGGCGACCCCATCCCCACCCAGCTTCTGCCGCATGATCACGGCCCATAGAGCATGTGCAGATGCTGGTGTTTACTGATGAACAAGACAAACCAAATTCTAAAACACCAGTGTATGGAACCCAGGAGGACAGAGCAGCCCGGAAATGCTCTGCTACCACAGTCCAGCTCCTGTGAATGGCCGGGGTCCTGGGAGTGCTGGGTCACTGGCTGGGGGGCCCTGGGGAGCACATCTTCTTCAGGATGCTGAGCTGGGCTCCATGGTGCTGGGAGCGGATGGTGAAGGAGCAGGTGAAGGTCTGGGAGCGATCAGAGGGGCACAGTGAGTGGGGGCACTCGGAGCTCTGCATCTGCCTCTACCTCCTCTCATGGGCCAGTGGTGGTAGAAGAGGCTCAGGCCCTAGGTGAAGCTACCTGGCCTGAACGGGGTGAATCCCAAGCTGTGCCCTGTCCTGGGCTCCTCCAGACACCAAGGAGCCAGGGTCAGCTCCCTCACCCAGCCAGGGGCTGCCATAGGATTGGCCCCAGACAGCAGGGGGCGCTGGATCTCCAGGGAGCTGCTGAGCACAGACATGAATCAGTGTTAAACCACTGGTTGACTCTCTAATAAAGGGCCTGCCAGCCTAGGAGGGCTGGTGCCCAGGTCCAGCTGCTCCTCACCCTGTCCGCAGCACTGGTGCAACTCAGCAGGCCAGGGCTGGGCCTGGGGCAGGTCGAGGGGCCCAGCTCAGCCTGTACTGTGGGCTCCGGGGCAGGAAGGGGAGGGACCCAAGATGGGCACACTGAGGCGGAGGCCAGACTCCTCTCCTGAAGGCAGGGCACACAGGCCTGAGGACCATACAGGGACATTCTCTGCTCCTCCCCAGACTCCAGGGAGACAGTGTGTCTGGGACTTAGCTGCAGGGTGGAGTGGGCGGAGCCAGAGTGGAGGTGGCTGGGTGGCCCCGGGCTCCGACAGGGCAGCCTGGGGAGCCTGCTGTGGACTCACATCTCCAGGGCCATGAGGGCTACGTGGGAAGCTCCTTACATTGCTGGGCTCCGGGCTGCTGTGGAAAGGGCAGATGTCGATGCCTCTCTCAGATTTCCTACACACGGTTCTGCGAAGCAGCAGCTGCATAGACAGCACTCTCCCAGGACTCTTATCCTGGATAGAAAGGAGAGAGGGGGCTTATGCGGCCTTGCTGTGTGGACTGACTGTGCAGTTGTGCTCCTGTATGGACAGTCCCAACTCTGCTCCCGTGGGAGCTCCGTGGGGGCCAGGATCAGCTCTGGGAGGTGACAGCTGTGGACCTTCTCCAGTGGGAGTGAGGACAGAGGCGTGGCTCGGTAAGCCTGGGAAGTCGCACTGGAGCTGCAGGCCGTGAATACATACATCCCCAGCTCGGGCCAGCCCAGTGCACCTCCGTGGGACGCAGCCTCCCTCTCATGGTGAAAAAAGGGTTCCACACACTGTGTCCAGCAGGGACTGGACAGGCATAGAGGACTGCATTGAAAGCTAAAAACAGCACAAGATAAAAGTTAATAGAGAACCACCCTCTCCCTACTCCACATTAGATAGCTAATGTCTATCTCTTCCCAAAGGTCAGAACACACAGGTGCCAGTGTCTACGTCAAAGGAGCCTTCTGTGAGGCCTGTGCCAGCTACCTGGACAGTCTGCAACTTAGGTACAGCTTCATACTCTGTCTCTGTCTCTCTTTTTTAATTGCTTTTATTTTACACCTTTCAAATATTTCTCAATATATCTCTATGTTTACTTTCTCGTTCTGTGGCTTAATCATGTCACTGGTATCTATTTTGAAGTTATTCTTCAGTTAGCTACATCATAAAAATCACAAAGATTACAAAATTCATCTTGCACATGAGTGGGAATTCACCTAATTTAAAAGAATTTCTGTGTTCATTTTTTTCTCACAACCAAATGATAACCCAGGCATGGACTCACGCTGAACCTAGACCATGGATGCCCCAGCCCTTGCTGAGCCCCAGGCGCAGGTGGCGGGCAGGAGAGAGCTTCACCCACCAGCTCTGGCTGGAAACTTAGGAGGCGCTCCAGCCGGTAGGCATTCTCATTCCAGCTCTGCTGGTTGAATGTGTCCAGGGCCAACTGCACTGCAGCACGGAGCTCCGGATTGCTGACTTGCTGCTGATAGCCAAGGTTCTCCTCGGAACACCAGGCGTGGGTCACCCAGGGCTGGATGCACAAGAGGAGCAGCAGTGTGGCCCAGGGCAGTGCCCACCACCCTGGGGGACACCGCATGGTGCAGGTGCTGGGCCTCTGCTTTGCCTTTTCCAGCCAGCTCCCACGGATCCAGCCCTTAAATTAATCTGTGGGGCCACAAACGCCTCCCCTGACGCCTCTCTGTATCACACTGTGTCCCTTCCCACACCACCTTGCTCTATCCGGCCAAAGCTGCTAGTTCACTTCCTGTGCAAGAGCTGGCACGCTGTGGAGGACCAGCAGGGATGGCGGGCCAACCTGAGTCTCAGCCACACCTGCCCCCCACCACCATGGGTGGAGCCCAGACTAGCACACCCCAGAGTCAGACACCGACACAGGAATCCAAGCTTGGGTGCTGCTGGAAGGGGGTCCCTGATGTGAAGCAGAGGAGGACAGGGGGCAGGAAGATGAAGCAGGAACTGCAGGTGGAGAGAAGTTGCCCTAACTCAAACTACAGGAGTGGGCAGGTGGCCCGAGCTGTCCGGCTCACTGGACGCCCTCCGCCCGCCCCCTAGTCTGGAATGGATGGGGCCACTGGTGCACAGACTGTGGAACCCGGGAGCAGCAGTCCCTGAATCTCTGTCCTGTCTGGGACTGCACAGGGCGAGCACTCACCATTAGAGCAAACAGGTAGAGAGGCCGTGAGGAGAAGGCATTCCAGGGACCAATCTGTGGTCCCTGCTGCCCCCTTGTGGTCGGCAGCCTCACGGAGCTCGGGCTGCATAGGGAGCTTCAGCCTCTGGCTAAGTACACTTGCTGTCTGCCCTGGGACAGCCTGGGAAACCAGGCTTTCACTATAGCCCTGGCAAGCTCCTGGGCCACAGCGCCTTCCTGTGTTCTGACCCAGCAGGACTACCAGCCTGGAATTTGCATTTGCCACCTGCTTCCTGGGACAGCACCACACTTCCTAGCCCAGGTTCAGAATACATCCCCGGTGTGGATGCGGATGAAACTACTTGAAGCAGTCACTGGACATGGGCAGCACTGGGGTGGGGTGAGTGTGGCTCCTGGGGAGGGGACACACAGGGTCAGGGGAGAACATGTTGCCTGGTGACAAGGGAGAGAACAGTGTTCAGGATGTGCATCAATCACCAGAATGGTGCCTCTCTGGGGAGGGATCGCCTCGAGCTCCACTGACCTCGTAAGAGGCCTTGGGGGTGAGTGGCTGGCTCTACCCGAAGCTGCAGCCCCTACCCCAGGGTCGCCCATGACTGGATGCGGAGCACCCTGGGGAGACCCTGGCACCGCTCCAGGAGCCAGCTGCCCCACCTGCCTCCGTAAGCAGGCTCTATGGGCCCTCCAGCAGCTCCTTCTGTGTATGGGGGGGAAGCTGGGATGAGTCAGCATTTCTCAGCTGCTCAGGTAGCCCAGGGGAGCAGCAGTTAGTGGGGAAAATGCCATCCAGAGCTGGTTTCATTCCCCGCTGTCCTTAAGGTCCCTGAATCTGCAGCTGAAGCGCGAGGAGCACAGTTCTCAGCTTCAGAACTGTGGGGCCAGTTTGGGGGCTGGAAGAGGGCATTGACCACTATGGATTTGAATATGGGTCTCTTGTGGGAGCAGGCTGGGGAATCCTGTGCAATTAGATCTCTGTCACACCCACATGGATTGTGGGTGTCCATGAGATAACGTCCCCAGTGTCAGTGTTATAGGCAGCGGAGTTAGGTAGAAGTATTATAGGGAGTCAGACAGGGCCAGGCTCTTGAAGGAGCCAGTGAGAAAGGTGAGATACCTTGCAACAGTGGGAGAGACAGACACCTCCAGCTGTGGGTGAGACCTCAAGACAAAAGATGAAACAAATGCACCCACCTACTTCCTTAGGGATGGACATCAGGGATTGACATTCTAAATAGATAGCAATCACCTTTAAAAAAAGCCAGGAAGAGTCACTGACCCAACCTCCTACAGGAAAGGCCTCTCTGCTCTGTATTCATGCCCACTTGCTACATGACTCACTTTCCCATTTGATCCCCATTTAATCAATTTTACCTAAACAATGATACTTGCAATCTTATTGGCTGGTCATGCCTACCTAGTGTGTTCTGCCTTGGACCTGCGTCACCTTGTGGTTTTGCTTCATAAAAGCCCCTAAAAGAGACAAGTTCCTGGGCAACCCACTCTGGCTCCCCTTCTGTCCCTCTCTCTCAGACAGAAACTTTCTTTCCTTCAATAAATATGTTCTACTCTTAACCTCCATTGTTCCTAACATTCATTCTTTGATTTTAGAGAACTCGAACTCGTCCCAGATACCTTTCAGGTTGGGAGTTTCTTTCCCCTATATCACTAGCAGCGAGGCTGGAGGAGAGCCCACCCAGGAGGCAGATGCCATGGGCGCCTAGGGCAGGTCCAGATCTGTCCCCACCAGGCAGTCAGGAGACGGTGTCACCATGCCTAGATGGAGACATGGGTGTGTGGGCACTGTTGACTGCTGGTGTGTCCAGACCCTTGCCTGGCAGGGTGGCATGGGTTCCTTCCCAGGGAGGGAGCACCTACATCTCGGGACCCAAGTCTTGCAGGACAAGGGAACATGAGCCGGAGCAGAGGCCCCAAGGACACAGCACCAGCGAGCAGAAGGCACGGCCCCTGCTCCTGCCTGGGTGCCCTCTGTCTGGGTGACCTCTCCCCTGTATCTCCACAGACTCCCACGCAGCTGCCAGTGTCCAGATCACATTAACTCCTCCTGGAAATAGACCCAAGTCCTGGAACCAAGGCCCTGCATTCCTGGAAGTGTGAGCCATCTGACAAGGTCAACAATGACCAGGCCAAAGCCACAGCCCCCAGCTGCCAGGCTGGAAGTGAGGCAGCGACGCTGGGAAACTGTCACTCGAGGGCTCTATACAGGACCGGCCTCTCTGGGCTCCCCCACCCCCATCCTCCAGTTGCCCCTTGTTGTGCCCAGCCCGGGGCATTGGGCCTGCAGATTCCACAGTCACCTGTGGCTTCCTGGGTTTTTGGAGGAGAGGAGAGAAGGCTGCTTTCTGGTACAGATACACCCCGCTCCACCCATGTAGCTGTTAACTTGGCTTCTCCTCTGGAGACTCACTCCCCAGTCCTTGCCCAGCAGTCTCTGCTGCTCCTCTAGTGGCGGCACCCCCATTTCCTTTCCTGTTTGTGAAACTTTTAAAATATTTTAAAAAACCAAAAAGTATGAAAGTATTGCCCTGTCACTTATCCTAGGTGGAATGCAGGTTTCAATATGACAGGAAATGCAGGGGCTGGGGATTTAGCTCAGTGGCAAAAGCGCCTGCCTGGCAAGCTCAAGGTCGTGAGTTCGGTTCCCGGTACCGGAGAAAAACCAAAACCCACCCCTCCAAAAAAAAAAAAAAAGACAGGAAATGCAAACAGTTGGTGCCTTGGCAAGTGAGGAAGTTTTCTTTTCTTGGGATATGTGTGAGAGCTGGAACTGGCAAAGCCCTGCCCCGTGCTGTCCTGGCTCCGGTGTGCAGCGGCCCGGGAGCCTCTCCAGGACTGCCAGCTGGAGGACAGCCAACCAGCACACTCCTCCAAATGCCTGGCGCCTGAAACTTCCTGAGCAAGGACCTGATGCCACAGGAGGAAGATTCTGCCTCTGTCCTATTGGTGGCCAAAGTCCAAATGCGGCTGTGCTGAGGAATTAGGTAAAGTGACCTGGGGCCATGCCTGTGAGGCGTGTGTGGGGCAGGTGACGCACAGGGACTTCATGTTTAGACTCAGTCCCACCCCAGGACAGCTCATTATGTACGTGCAAATATCCAGTTGTAATGGGTTAATAATATCCCTCAGTTAGTGCGAGCTGATCAGACCCACAATCTTCCCAAACGCGTGGACAGCCAAGGCTTAAATAAATGAAACAAGTGATACGATTGTAGAGCTCCAGGAGGTTCCAAACCCTCTATCAGAATTTGAGATTCTCTGGGGGCTAAGACAAAGAACTTATCTGGGAGGCCCCATATTTATTTGGTTTTGAAACAAAGGAGGAGGATACTGAAGAAAACGTGGGAATCTGAGAGGAATCCAGCAGGACCTTGGGAGATATTTTCCCAAGTAGTAAATTATGTCAATCAGGAGAACTACCTTATATTTAGGTTGGTATTTATTGTAGGAGTGTGGAGCCTGCAGCTGTAGTCTCCTTTTAGTTAACTGGGGTTGAAGCCAGGCATCCTCAGCTGTGGGCTTAGATAGACTCACAAGTAAACATGGAAAGCCAGTTGGTCAATTTTAAATCCTGCTCAGAGCCACTTTGTAGAGGTCTCCATCACAACTTCCCCCCAGAAATCCCTAATCCAACACTTCTGGTCCCAAGTATTTTGGATAAGGCATATCCAACCTGTATGTCATTGTGTTTTATGCTTTGAAGATTTTGTACAGAGAGTGATCCTATTGTGTTTCTTACAACTTGATACTTGTCCTGGAGTCACCTGTGAGTCAGAGCCAGTGCTTGCAGATCTGGCTCCTTAGTAGCACTGCTCAGGTCTGCTCCTTACCCACTTCCCTAAAAAGCAGGCCAGCTAACTCTTCCTGATTCTACAAGGAATCGATTCTGTTCTTTTCCTACCAAAACTGAGTGCAGAAGCACACTTGCCCGGGTTTCATGTGCACACATGTGGAGCTTCTGTATGGTAGGGCCCAGAAAGAAAACTGCTGGGAGGTGGGCTGTAGTCCCTAATTCAACTTTATTAGAGATCATTGTGCTGATGATTATACTATCCAGATTAAAAAACAAATAAAAACTATTTTTTTTTTGGCTGTTGTTTAGGATTTGTACTGTCTCACATTTCATTAAAAATTATTTCCTATGTTCTCCTACATTTCCTTCTGTGTTATTTTCTTCTGCTTTTCACACTGAGGCATGTGATCCAGCTGTGGTCTACATTGGTGGATGGTGTGAGGTAGGGATCTGTCAGTAGAGGGTGTGGGCCCCTAGCCTCCATGCTTGGCTTGCTTTTTTGGCACTGCTTTGGAACAGTGTAGTTTTATCCTGTGATTCTGCTATGGTTTGAGGATGGTTTGTCCTCTCTGAAGTTCGTGCTGAAACTGAACCCCCTTTTGAGATATGCAGAAGCAGTGAGACTTTTAAGATGTGGTAAGGGTCTTGGGAATGGATTAATCTACTCGCACAATTAATGAGCTTGTGGGTAATTTCCACAGGGTTTTTGACAGAAGCTCCTTTAGCTAGGTCTCTCCCTCATTGCCTACCTCTTGCCATAGGAGGTTCTGGGCCAGCTAGAGGGCCAGCACCAGATGTGGGCCTTCAATCTTGGGCCAGAATGATGAGCCAAAATTAGTCTCTTTTCTTTATAACTCCCACAGTCCATGGTATTGCACACAGACTATTAGCAACAGAAAATGGGGAAAAGGCTCCAACATTTTGGTCACGCCAGTTTCCCAACACATGTGGGTTGCTTCACTGCAGAGCAGCACTAAGAAGGCCATCATTGGACCTTGGCCAGGAAAAGGAGAGATGTGGTTGGGCACATCTTGGGCCTGCGCACACATGCTCAGCCCTGGATGCCAGATGTGCCTGTCCCTCACCGCCCCACCCTGCGGGCCACACTTTCTGCTGTTGGGGCTGTGTAGCCTGGGTTAAAGGTCTCCTCTGGGCACATTGTCTGGGTTTGGGTCTCAGCTCTGAGGAAGAGCTCTATGCATTGTTATTCCAATCAACACCATTGGTTTGTGTCTAGCCCCAAATGCTGCAAGCTCTACCTCAGTCCTCCAGTATTTGGAAACAGTGTCTTAGACCATTTTCTGTAGCTGCAACAAAACACCTGGGGCTGGGAAAACTAGGAAGAAAGGAGTTTATTTCTCCCATAGCTTTGGAGGCCAGGAGCAGGTGACTGCAGAGGAAAGGTTGCATGGTCAGTCACATGGCCAGAGAGACAGGGAGGTGGAGCTCTGCGATATTAGCTTGCTTTCTCAGCCACTAACCCAATGGAGACCTAATCCACTCTCACCAGAATGACATGAACCCTTTCACGGGGCTGGACCTTCCCTGAGAGCCAGTTACCCCCTGAAGGGTCTACCTCCTGCCTGCATCAAGGACCATGCCTTCACACGAGTTCTTTCTTTTTTTTTTCAGAGAGAAGCAAATATTGAAACCACAGCACATGAAATGTATTCTTTCATCCTTTCATGAATGTTTTGGTATAATAATAATAATGATAATAATAATAATTATTATCATTATTATTATTCTGAGACAAGGAGTCTCACCATGTAGCTCAGGCTGACCTCAAACTTGTGGCAATCCTCTTGCCTCAGCCTCCCCAGTGCTGGGATTATAGGCGTACGGCACCACACTTGGCTTTTGTTTTGGTTTTATTCTTCCAGGAGCTGTCTTCCTAGACATTGGAGTTACCTTTTCGAGTTGACACAGACAAGCACTTGCCCTAGAGAGTTCAGGTGGAGTTAGGTGCTCATCGCTGGGAGGGCCTGTTCTGAAATGAATGAGATGTAGTGTGGAGGACAGTGGAGGAGTCTGCAGAACCAGGCACTCCTCAGTGGTGCCAGCGTGTTTAGGATGGGTTGATTATGGAGTAAGGTCCCTCGTGCAGGTGCCAGGCAGTGCCCTGAACTCTGGAGCTGCAGCCAGGGGCATGGGGACAGAGAACAGAAGTTTCCATGGCTCGGGCACCCTTCACCAGTCCCCTGGGGCAGTGCAATCGGAGCCACAGGCAAAGAACTGCTGGTTGTCACTTGGTTGTGTGGTGAGACTTCTGGTCTGATTGAGGCTGAGCTCAGAGCTCAAGAAAACCTATTCTGGATGATTAAGCATGATGGCTGTTACACTGAGGGTCTGGAAGGTCCCCTGATTCTTGTGCGGTTGACGACTTATTGTTTGAGCTGGGGCCTTGGGGTGGAAGCAGTCACAGGGTGGAGGATCTCCTGGCTGTGCTTGTCCCTCTCTCTACAACCCGCCCCTTGGGGTGGGGAGGAACTTCTGTGCTCCGCCAGGCCCTGGGTGTGGGGAGGAGCTGGCCACTGACCACAGACTGGAAACAGGAGCCAAAAGAAGCCTCTCCTTTTCAGCCCTGGGGCTTTGTATTGGGTCTGGTAGTGGGAAGGTGACTAAGTCAGTGGTTGTCTTCCAGAGACTTTAGTCAGCTTTCCAGGCTGCAGACTATGCTTGAATAAACAACTGAAAAGGCGCAAGACATTTCTTCTGGGTCTGCCTAAGTGCCGGCAGTGCTTGGTCACTTGGCCCCTCAGCCCAGGGCAGCAGACGGAACCTGTGGCACACATGTGTGTTTTTCTTTGAAGACAAAATATGCTAACTGAGTCGTCTTTTCTAAATGAAAACCTCAGCACTCTGGTTTAATTGCAGTGTGAGCCCTTTGTGATAAGTAAATATTTTGGGGGTTGCAGTTTGGGCGCTCCTCTCTGAAAGGTTTGCCATCCCTGGCTCAGAGCTGTGGTGATCTGTGCGTCATGGTGAGGAGCAGAGAGGAGGTGCTGGGTTTCAGTATTCCTTGCTAGGACTTGGCTTCCACCCCAGGCCCCACCAACTCTAGTAATTCCACAGCTTGGGGATTGAACCTTCAGCACCGGAGCCTTTGGTGACATTTAAGATCCACGTCATCCCTGAAGATCACACTCTCTTTCCCGAGCTGCAGTCAGCCTGTGCAGGGTTGGAAGTGCAACTTGGTGCATGCCCGGCATGTGTGAGGCTGGGCTTCCACCCCCAACACCACTGAGAGCAAAATGAAAAGAGACAGCTAAGTGAGGTGTCAGGCACTTGGATTCAGGTTTTGTGTTCTGGCCTCACAGCTGAGAGGTGTGGCACTTGCTCAGCCTCCCAAGTATCTCACTCCCTAGGCACGGCTCTGGGCCGGGTATCCAGGAGGGTTGTGTGTAGTAGCGGGGCTGTGGGAACGCTCACAGCCCCAGGAAACGTTGGCTAAAAACTACTGTGTCCCCCCCGCTCCATCTTCAGTTGAATGCCTAAACTCTTCTTTATCTTTACTGGGAGCAAGTTTTATTTCACAGTACAATAAAGCACAAGCAATGGATGGGACCCTCCACCTTTCATTCCATTGCTCTGTGTTAGCTCACAGAGGCACTCTGTCCCAGCCCTTTCTGTGGAGGACACTGGGGACTTCCCTGCCACATACCCCTTTGGACAAGCTGTGCCCAGTGTTCCGACACTCTTCACGTTGACCACTTTGGGCCATGTTTACGGCGCCTCCTTTGGAAATGTCCTCTTTACCCTTAGCCAGTTGGACAGACCTGCTTTTTCTGTCCTTAGTGGCTGTCCCAGCCTGGACAACGGCTGCTTTCTCCTGGAAATGATTCTATTCAGGGCCCTTTTTAGATTTCTTGAAGCAGTTTCCATCAGCTCAGCCAATTCCCACATCCGCTGTCAGTGTTATTCAGGAACCAACCTCCGAGCTCCTGCAGCTACTCTGGTTTTGGACATGCCAGGCAGTACACCCAGGGTGGAGCTCATGCTTCCTGTGGCTCTGGCCTCTTTCCCACCCCTTCTGCTTTTCCAGGCTCATCAGCTACTCCTGACTCAGTCCCAGCCTTCTTAAGCCTTACCATGGTCCATGTGAGTTCAGGCCCGGGAATTAGATTTGGAATGCATCCTGCAACACCTTCTACAGGGGTTCCCATGAAGGTATCACCTACGCAGTATTAAGATAACAAATATCAAACCCTTAAAGCAAAGCCACAGAACTCCACAAGATTTTTGGTGAAACTGAGCACTGAATGCAGCCCTGGGATGGGCTCTAAGCTGCTTGGCAACATCCTTGGAGGGGCACCGAGTCCTGGGCTCCACCTCTGCGTGGGCCTCAAGGCCTTCATGGACTCTGGGGTCGCAGCTTCCTCTGCATCAGGAGGGGCTCAGGACCCAGGCCTCCAACTCAGATCCTTCATCTCCAGATAGGATGACTTCAATGGGCTCTGCTCACCTCTTCTCAGCTTTGAAGCAACGCTCAAGGCTACTGCCTGTCACAGGCCCTCTGGGAGCCTTCCCCAAAGGACATGAGACCTCTCTGGTGGGGTTGGGAGCCCAGGCTTTAACAAATTTTAAAATCTCTCCATTTGCTCACCGTGCCTTGTCCCTCAGAGGGTTTTTTGCATCTCGCACGTCTTCTCCCATATTTGCAGGCACTGAAGCCTCACGTTATGCCTGAAAGGATTTTCTGAAGGGCAAAGTTAGGACAGTCACCAGTGCTGGATGGGCAAAGCCTCCCATAGAACCTGCAGGGTTTGGAGCAAGGCAACTCCAACCCACAGCAGGCTTGCTCTCTGCCTGCTGGGCCTTGCAGGGCTCTTTCAGGAGAACTCTGTCCCTGCTGGGAAGCAGACCCTGCCAGGAGCAGCATAGTGCTGGCAGGATGGTTGGCAGGGACAGCTGTGTGTGCAGTGAGGGCCCAAGGATGGGCTAGGCGTGGCGAGCAGCTCTGGTTGGTGTGTTGCCCATGCTGGGGATGCAGCCACTGAACAAGGACATTGGGCTTGGGGAGCTCGGAAGAGCCCTCGAGACCGCAGCCCAGTGGTCTCCAAAGCCCAGCCTGCAGGTAACACCCTGTCTGACGCAGCAGAATCACCTGGAGGGTCCGTCAAAAATCCAGGTGTCTGGGAAGACTTGTACTAGATCAGGAGGCAATGCCAAGTATGGAGTCTGCTTCTTAGCCAGGATCCCCATGAACAAGTCAGCTAACATGAAATGAACAGCCAGGTAAGGAGTCTGCATTTCTTAGCCAATAATCTGTTAATTTCTGCCACTGAGCCTCTCCGATACCTGTGATTTCAAGTAGTGCAGCAAGAACTGTCAGCAGCCGCAGGTGCCTCTCTGATGGTAGGCGACAGTTCTATCACCCGGCCTCCTGGGAATGCTTGGATCACAGCAGAGAGCTGATTCTGAAAGAAACAACGGCTGTACCAGGACTGCTGCTGGAACCCCACTAAGGTCAGCAAGGCTCTCCTAAGACTTCGAAAGATGTGGTTTGATGGGACGGACCCAGTGGTCCATCAGGTTATCCACAGAAGCCACTGATCATGGGATGAAAACTACAGCATTATCTCGCTCAGTGAGGAAGCAGGCTTACGCCAGGACAGACGGGTGGGTGGGAGTCTCAATGATAGACAGTCTTGCTCTGACGGCCTTGGGAAAATCTGCCCACCCTGTGGAGTCCTCACCTCCTCAGCCCCACCTGCAGTTGTGGCACCGGGTGTCCTGTGAGCTCGCGGTGCTGCCCACTCCTCAGGCATCAGACTCAGCCTTGCCCTTCTCTTTGAGTTGTCTGCCTCAGTGTGGAGGACTTGGCAGCTGCAGAGGTTCTATCCCTGCTGGAGCTGTAGTCAGACAGTAGGCATCCTGTCCAGCTTACAGGTGGGTCATGAACTCAGGAACAACGACAAGGCCAGGATCTGAGGAGAGGGGTCTCTAGTATTCTTTGGGGCATTCCACCAAAGACAATCACAGTAGGACCAGCTTGGCTGCAAAACTCTTAATTATTTACAGAAGTATACCAGAAGAGCCACAGACAAAATTTGCTTTGGTGGAAAAGTTGAGAAGGAAGCCCCAAGTAGGTTCTCACAAGCCTGAGGTTAGAAGTCAAACCAGGGAGTCAGCATTCCATACGAGCTCCTCAGATGGGATTCCAGGGAGAGCCAGTGTTTCTAGCTGAGTCGCACTATAGAAAGAACAGATTTTTATTGGCCTTATGAAAATGGCCATATTGCCATAAAAATATACTCAGGAATAGTTTCCAAACTGAGAAAATATAGGGAGAAAAAGTAGAAGTAAATATTTCAATTTTTGTTTAAAAAGCATATTTTACCAAATTGGTGTAAACTATACATAGTGAAGAGGAAAAAAAAAGTTTAAGTCTACAAAATAAAACATAAACAGTCAGCACTGGTTAACTAAAAAGCATTAAAGCCGTGATCGGTCTTCATTATTTCATGCAGTTTCACATAATTAATTCCTGCTCTTCCCAAGCTTGGTAGATGGCCTTCTCCCCAACCTCAGCTTCTGGGCGCTGTACTGACTGGAGTTCTGTCTTCCCGAGCTGCTGCTGAAGCTAAGCTTCTAGGAGGCAGCAGGGTCAAGCAGCTGAACTGTGGATGTTGAGATCCAAAACAGTCCTGGTTACAGATCTGATGAGAATTGTTCTCTCTGCAGATGTCACAATTTTAACATAAGAATAGGAATTGGGACCAACAATGGTAATCCCGAGACACAGCAGACCTTAGGAATTCCATACAGTTTTTTAGATGCATCTTAATAATATATTCACACAAATGTAACTCAAAAGTTACGCACCATTTCTTGTTTGACAATACTTTCTGTATTAATGAATGAAAACAAACCTACTATGTCTCTTTTGGACTCATCAGTCCTCCTTGGATTCACATCAATCCTCCTGACTCAGCCTCCCGAGTACTGGGATTACAGGTATGTGCCACCATGCCTTGCTAAGCTTTAATTTTAGAATTTGATTTTGAGAAGTTTTTTTAAAATATCAAATAAGATTTAAAAATAGGATCTCTGGTCATTATGGAGTAACCTCAAAATGACAAAAGATTTCCCAGGCATGAAGGACAGAAGTTATCACAGCATCTGTTTTCCGGGCCAGCTGCCGATGAGGTAAAGCCAAGTCTGCCCTCAGAGTCCCCAGGGAGGGCAGATCCCCCAGCAAACCGCCTGCCCCTCAGAGCGCAGCTTGGATAAACCCAGTACCCTTCCAGTATCAGTGTTAGATTAAAAATAAAACTCAGAATAATGCACTTCTAATTTTAGCGAACTGGATCCAACGTACAAATTTTCTTGCAAAATTCATCCTTCACAAAACCCTGCACAAAACCACTCTCTCAGGCAACAAAAACACATCCACACCTCCCCCAGCCCCCTTCAAAGAGCCTGCCTTCCTCTCCTCTTCAGTTTTAGCTCCTATGTGAGTGAGAACAGGAACCCTTGCTAACAGGGAGCCGGCGTTCTGTACGCTAACACCGTTTCCTCATGCTCATCAACAGGCCCTGCTAGGTTGATTCTTTATTCCCTGTAAAAGCAAGACACCAAAGTATTTAAACTTTAATAATTGTTTCAGCAGTCCAACTCATTTAGAAATGACCTGAATTACCTAATAAATACCTACTGCTTACTTTAACATGACATGTCCTTAAGGTTATCCATTACTGAAAAAGATTTTTGAATCTTTAAGAGTTCTTTTGTAAATGTTTATTCCTTTTGCAGTCACCTAATATTCTTGTCTTTAACAGTTATGTCTGAACTGCTCATGGAAACTTTAGGTGAACAAGATGGGAGCTAGAAATGTGGAGTCAGAGTTCTTTCAAAAAGACTTGAATTTTTACACCCAAATAAGGAATCTGAGAGAGAAGGCAAAACAGCTACAACCAAGCAACCAAACAACCAAGCAAGCAACCAGTTTACCAAGAGCAGTAACAAAAATCAGAGGCCAAAGAGCTCTGGAACAGGAAGAGGAGAGGCGTTGTGGAGGACAGACACTCAGCTGACAGTCATGTGTTAGTTTTACAGGCCCAAGGGGTCATATATATATATATATATATATTTTTTTTATTTGTTTGTTTGTTTGAGACGGGATCATGCTACATAGTGTAGGCCGGCCTTGAACTCAAGGTGCTCCTCAGGCCTCAGCCCTTGGAATCTGGGATTACAGGTGTGTGCCACCATTCCCAGCTACTCCCAAATATTTTTAGACAATAGTAAGCATATTATGGAAAAGATAAAGTAAAGGAGCTTTAGGGAATTAGGGGAAAAATGTTGTGGTTATTCCCACGGAAACAGAAAGTGCAATGTGCTTATCTTTAAGGTTTCTTGTGCTAGCCAGAGGGAACCGTGGGTAAAGAGTACAGCACATACGGCCACTCGCAGCTCAGTTAATCTGTGGTTCAGGAGGAAAGGTCTTGTTTGAAAAAGGCCAACCAAAGACAGATGCCCCTGCCTGGAATATGGGACTGTGTGCGCCCCTGGAGAGACCCCCACCTTCTCCCTGGGTTGCTGGCTTTCATCTGAGAGCTCTAACAATCACCCCACCACCTCTGTCTGCCTGCTGTCTCCTGCCTGCTTATGTGCAGAGCATGGCCTGCCAGGGAGCCCCTGAGGCACTCCAGCATGGGACTGGATGCTTGTATTTTCATGGGAAATGTATTTTACAACTGGCCACAGGAAAGCGAGCTGTGGCTCTTCCAGGGTGCAAAGCTACCGCAGGTGGTACTCACTGGAGGACAAAGGTGCAGTCTGCCCATGCAGTGAGCGCTGGGCTCCCTTCCAGAACCTGGCCCACCTGGAGCCCAGTACACCAGCACACTCTGCAGTTAGAATCAGGCAACCTGGCCATTTCAGGGCTGATAATAATGAAAGATTTACTTAGTACATAAATGGTAAGCTGTGTATTTATCATCTTCCACTATTTACCGTACAGAGTGATTTATTAGTGAGAAATAGCCCCAAAGTATTATCCTTCCCCAGGAAGCAGCTAGCCTAGAAATCCCTCCCCACTTCCACTCCAAGGAGCATGGAAAGAGGGGACAGAGCTATTAAATGTAGTGTGTATTTCGCTCACTGGCACAATGCAAACTTGAATTCTTACCCCCAGCTTGGGCTGGTTTAGTGATTCTCCCCCAGGTGTCAGCCACTGATGTCCCCTGGACGGGCACCCACCCTCCTGACCTCTGCTATGCCCTGCCTGCTGGGCTCCTCCAAGATGTGGTCCCAGAGGGGAGGCAAGAAGAGACTCGGCCACGAAACGGACCCAAGGCAGCTGAGAGCAGGCCTCAGAGGCACAAGAGCCTCCTGGACTGCAGTGAGTGCGCCAGGGCATCTCCTGTTTTCATCAGAGCCCATTCTGTTTAACTTCAGGGACAGTGAGGTGCAATTTTCTAACTGGGAAGGTAGAGCCACTCTCCTATTCTTAAAGTGGAGAAGAGCTGGGCCATGAGCCATTCCCTTCTATAAATAAGACCCTGCATGGTGATTGCTCAGGGCATCCATGGGGTGTGGCCAAGCTGGTCTGTCTGGGCAGAGGTGGGAGTGGGGGATGGGTCTCCAGAGCGCGGAGCACCCTGCTGTTGTGGGGAAGAGAAATCAGCTGTTTCCTCAGCTCCTGTGGCACAGCTGATGGCCAGAAAAGTGCCTGGAGCACTCTGCCCTAAGAGCATCTATGGGAAGTCAGCAGGAGCAGGAATGTTCTGGAAAGCATGCTTTCAGGGTAGGGAAGGACACAACTGTTTTAGAGCAGGGGCCAGCTGGGCGGTGTTGCGTGTTGGCCCTGTGCTGGGGTGAGGCGGGAGTTGTGGACAGCACCATACATGGGCTGTGGGGTCAGGAGACGCCCTGCGGCCCCGTTAGGCGAAGGTCTGGAAAGCACAGGCTGATTCCCAAGAAAAGCAGCAGCTGTGCCTCAGACCTCAGCACAGGAATCCTGCTGGCTTCGCAAACTGCATCTATAAGAGCTGCCCATCCTGGGCACGGATTCACAGAAACCTGAACTCTCCTTTCCTAGGGCAGTCACAGAACATCCACCTTCCCCACCTTTCTGTCCCAGTGCCAGCCACAAGCAGACTCCGCCTGAGAGCAGATGGTGAGACCCTGCTGCTGAGCCACACCCTGGAGGGTGTCTGCTGGGCTCCAGCCCCGTCTGTTGCACTGGCTCAGACCCCTTGGGCCAATGCCATTTCCACACAGCTGGCCATGCTTCAACCACGCTTACATAACCAGTCTCCAAAAACCCAAAGGAAGAGGGCTCAGGGCACACAGACAGGCACAGAGGGAAGCTCTGGGCGGCACAGAGCTGTGGCCTCCACGCCTCGTGCGTCTCCTCCCTGGGTTCTGGCACGGACCTGCTTGTTTCTTGCCTTTCACCCACAGATTTTACAAATCAGGGCTTTGAAGCAACCCTGTGCTGATCAAGCCTATGTGTGACATTTTTCCAGCAGCACATGCTTACTTCCCGTCTCTGTCCTATTCTGGTGATTCCCATAATATTTCTAACATTTTCAAGGGCCCCAGTGACCTATGAAAGGGATCTTTGTTACTGTCGGTGTTTGGATGTGCATATTATCACAGGCGAAGGTTTCTGTGCCCAAACCTCTACTGGGTCCCGAACTCCTCTTCATCTCACCAGGACCCAGGGGTCCCAAAAGGGCGACCCTGGCCCCAACCTGTGTGTGTGGCCAAGTGGGCCCAGCTCCCATCTGCTCACAACCCTTCCCCTGTCCCCTGAGACCACGCCACCAGGAGCTGGTGCAGGTTTTTATTGAGCAAGGCAAGGGTGGCTGTAGGCCCCACACACTGGTGTGGTTTAGGTCGAGGAAGGAAGAGGGGACAGCTCATGGTGTCCACACTACCCGGAGGGGCCTGCTGTCCTGGTCCCTAGGAGCTGGGACACCAAGGAGACTGAGCCAGGGCCGGGTTCCATTGCGGGAAGGGGACACCAAAGGGGACACAGGTAAGAGGTGGGAAGTGTGGCGTGGCCTGGCACAAAGCCTACGCATCGCGACAGCTGGACTTGGTGAGGAAGATTTTGCCTTCCCAGGGCACGGTGTAGATCTGGAAAGAGCAGACCGAGTTCTACAAAAGAAGAGGGAAAGACAATCAGTAGGGCTGCAGGAGAAAGGGAAGAGGCTTGGCCATGTGATGGGGCAAGGTGGAGGGAAAGTCCCCAGCTCAGGGATCCGAGGTCCTTGTCCCCCATGGCCCCCAGGGAGCAGCTATGCAGGGCCAGGATCCCAGGGACACAGGGCAGGGAAGCTCAGTGCCCCAGCACCCTCACCTCAGCCCAGGGCAGCACTGAGAGGCACCCAGGGGTGAACCAGGCCTGGGACACAGAGACAGGCGGGGTGGGCAGGGTGACAGGGACTCAGTGCCCAGAGCTCAGCCTCCAGGGACCGGCTGTCAGGAGAGGCTGAGGTTGAGGGCAATGTGGGGTCTTGGCCCTCTCGGGCCTGACCTGCTCAGCCTAGCTCTTGCAGGGGCGAGGCTGGGACTCCCAGAGCCTTCTCTTGCCTCACCAGCCCTGCTGCTACCCCTCCGGCCCAGCAGGAGAGCCCCAAAGACAGCGGTTGCCTCCCAAGGTACCACTCAGCACCCCAATCAATCCTGTGTGTACAGCCCTGCTCTGTTATCCACATGTGCACAGATGTGTAGTTACCCTCACACACACACCTCACCTGAAGTTATCTGCCCCCGACTACTACACTCCACACACACACACACCTCCCCACATGACACAAAGGTGTGCACATGCACTTCCTCAGACAACATACACCCATTCATATGACACACACATGTGCATTTACTTCCCACACCACTCACCAATGTGCACACTCACCTGTACACACGACCAACAGGTGTGCACATTCATCTCCCTGTACAACCCGCACATGTGCACATTCACTTCCCATACAACCCACAAGGGCAAGCATTCACATACACACGACAACATACCTTCTTCACGCCTACCTGCACAAAAACTGCACCACCAGAGGTGCACATGCACACACAGACTCACACATCCCTGCTTCTGGACTGGCTCTGCCCACAGCAGAAACCTACCCTCTTCAGGTGCGGCTCTTCATGGAAGGGACAGTCAGCCAAGTTGGGCTGGGACTTGGTGCACGTGGTTCTGCCAATCTCCACTTCCAGGAAGTAATTCATGCCGGCCACCAGCTAGAGGGGAAAGAGCAGGATTCACTCACAGCTGTGTGGTTCACACACCCACAGCTACTGTCTTGTCCAACCGGTCAGTGTGTTTGCCCAGGGCTCAGGCCTGCATTGATGAGCTACCAAAAGCATCACCCATCAAGCGCAAGCCAAGTCTTGCTGCAGGACGGCTGGGCCCTGCTTACAGCTTGTTTCTTCCCGAGCAACTGAAACCAAGTGTCTCCTGCAGCCAAGCAGAGGAAACAGGAAGAGAGCAGGCAGACACTAGGACTGGATCCCCTTATCTGGGTCCTGGGAGGGAGGCCGACTTGGGGAGCAGCCCGGGCACTGAGCCAGCACTTCCTGTCCAGGAGGCAGGGCGGGTCCACCCCAGCAGGCTTCGTGCCCAACAGCACGCCCTGGACGCTCTTCTAGGAGCTGAGACCTGAGGATCAAGCAGAGCTGACCCCTCAGGTACCTGGTTCCCCACCCACAGGACACATCTTCCCTGGCTCGGCAGCAGGGGGCGGCCAGCTGCCCACAGGGACGGTGCCGGCCCACTGGAGAGATGCCCTGCACCAGCTCAGGGCTTCCTGGGGCACTTTGCCAGGCAGTCGCTCCCCTGCCTGTCTCAGTTTGCACTGGAGAACAGAACCCAGCCGTCCCTGCCTGGGAGCCCAGAGAGGACTCCTTAGCACCAGGAGAGGCAGAAGGCAGGGACGCAGGACAGGGCTCTGCACCACACCCCGCACAGCCAGGGCGAGGCCCCAGGCCCCCTCAGGACTGACCTCCCCATCTGCAGGTCAAGGTCAGGGACCTGTGATGTCTCATATCCTTACTTCACCCCAAGGCTCGTCACCCTGAGGGTGACGGCAGCAAGGACCATGGCAGCAGGAAGTGCAGGCCATGCCCAGGGCAGAGGTCAGCGGGCCACTGTGAGGAGACAGGCCCTTCTCCACTCACCTGGATGTTCACAGAGGGGGGACCGAGCTCCACACACTACTGTGCACACAGTGCTTTTGGCACTGTCCTATGTTCCACCTGACAGGGGACACGGGCCTAAACCCAGCCTCCTTAAGGACAAGCCAGGTCCAGCAACCTCACTGCCCATGGTAACTCCAGCAGGAACAGAGGCCTGTCTCCCCCAAGCTCTTGGGTGCCCACAGCTCCCAGCCACCAGGCCTGTCTCAGGGTAAGGACCCTGCTCCTGCAGACCACTCCTGAGGACTGCTTCAGGAGACCCCGCCTTGCTGCACAGAGGGGAAGCAGGCTCCTGGGGACAGAGCTATACCCCTGCTGGAGCCTAGGAGGAGGACCGGCTGCTGGCTATGTCCACCCTCGAGGACACACCCATCACCCAGGGTCAGCAGACATCTGCATAGTTATGTCCTGCCTAGTGACTGGGACACATCTGAGTGGGGGGTCCTTAAGGGTTCACTCTGTGACGTCATAGAGAACATACACAAGCAGAGGCAGCATCAGCATCACAACCCTGTCATCTTAGGGATGCCTGTGCACCCCGTCCATCCTTGCCAGGAACACCTTGGGGCTCAGGACTGCACCCAGCTGGGCGGACCCTAATAAGCACAGGTCAGGAGCACAGAGCAGCTGCTCCAGGGAAGAGGAGGCTGAGTCAGGACAGGCTGCAGGGCACAGAAATGTCCTCAGTGGGCATCAGCCACCCTGCATGAGGCTCTGTGGGCGACTGAGTGTGAATGTGGCTTCCTGAAGTCAGCCTGGTCCTGGATGTGGAGAGCAGGTCCTTGTGGGTAAGCAGTGCCCCCAAGGATCAGGGGAATCCACCCAAATCCATACACAGCTCCACCCACTATGGGGAGCCAGAAGCAGGGCCCACTTGGCCAAGGGTGACCACGGGAGAGGCGGGCACAGGGCCCAGGACGCCCTCTGCTCCTTCTGCGCCTGCTCTGCAGACCTGAGGTCAAGTCAGAGCAGGGAGATAAAGTTCAGGGGGTGGAGCTCAGAAAAGGAGGGTACAGGTGCCTGTCCCCGTCCTTGTCCCTGCTGTGTGGTCACTTGGTCCACAGTTTATAAGGGCTCCTGCCTGAGAGGTGGCTGTGGGGCAAAGCTAAGGACCCCGATCCTAGCTTGGTGCCTCTGGGACTGGACTACGGCTAAGGTTCAGGTGTCACTTGCAGTGCACCCTAGGGTCTAGGCCAGGTTGCAGGAGGGACCATCTGGGCCAGCAGGAAGGGCGGAGGAGGGAGAGCAAGGACCCCTGCCGAGGCTCGCGTGCGTTCCGAATCCGCCTCCGGCTGGGCCGCAGGCCGGGCGGCGGGGCAGAGGCCGAGGCAGGC
This sequence comes from Chinchilla lanigera, assembly GCF_000276665.1. NCBI lineage: Eukaryota > Metazoa > Chordata > Mammalia > Rodentia > Chinchillidae > Chinchilla > Chinchilla lanigera. The sequence continues at coordinate 30,511,690 of NW_004955415.1, forward strand.
CGCGCACACACGCACCTGCTTGCGGGCGCGCAGCACCTGGCGCGCGCGGCTGTGGAAGCGGTCGTTGCTCGCCTTGTTGTACTCGCTGAGAGCGAAGTTCAGCGCGCGCTGCACGCCCTCCTCGCTCACATCCGCCTCCTCCAGGCCGCCCAGCAGGCGCGGGCGCTTCCTGGGCTCCGCGGCCAGCGTCAGCGACAGGACGGCGACCAGGACAGCGGCCAGAAGCAGGGCGGCGCGGGCCATGGCTGCGACGGGACGGGAGCTGCGGACCACCGCGCTGCGCGGCGCCTTTATCCAGGCGCGCTCCGCCTCTTCCGGCCGCGCCCAGGTCCCGCCCCGCTGCCCTGCCGCTCCGCCCGCTGAACGCTGTTTCAGCAGAAAAGGGGAAAAGCGCAGTCCTGGCATCCAGGGGTCGTCGGAGGTCAGGGAATCCCCGAGCAGGGGTGCCGGGAAGCCCAGGCCCTGACCTGTCTTGGGGGAACTCCTCTGCCAAGAAGGAGTGACTCCCCTTTACTTGGGAAAGGACAGGGGTTCACCTTAAGGCCTCGTGATCAGTCAGTCAGTCAACAGATCTCCCAACAACTACTCCCAGCCAGGTAGTCCAGGCCACAGCCCGGCACAGGTACCTGAGCCTGGAGGGGACAACGGGCGAGACCCCCACAGAGCTGGGATACCGAGCATGTGTGGCTTTAAACTTCTGGTAGATGTATCAGGAAAGTGAAAAAACTGGTGTAATCATGTTAATAAAATGGCTATTTAACCTTTACACCAAATATCATTTCATGAAACAGGGCAATTCTTAATGAGGCGCTTTGGATATTTAGACTGAGGGATTTAGTAAACCTCACCCAGAGCGACCCCTCCATCAAGAACCAGAGCGGTCGCCAACCGACCAGCACCCTGGAGCTCAAGCTCAAAGCCACCTGGCCCTGTTCCCTGTCTGTCCTGGGCTGGGATCTGCTCCTGTTCCTGAGCTTCCCAGGGGTGGACTCGCCAGGAGAGCGCCTGTGTTGCATCCTTGCTTCAGCTTCCTTTCTGAGCTCCCTCATGTTGTTTCTTTAGCCTGATGTTTGGTTCTCTTCCTCCCTGGACAGAGAGGACACGGGCAGCAGGGAATCACATGCCAAAGCCAGGGCTCAGGACGGAGCAGGCCTGGCTGGAATCGGGCCCAGAAGAGGAGCGAGTGCAGGGCTCCGGACAGAGAGCTGGACCCTTTCTCCACCAACCCCACCCTCTCTGCCTGACAGTAACCCAGGCCAGTGACTCCAGAGTGAAGGTGGCCAGCTTTCCTGTGTCCCTGGACCCCAGATCTGCTCTGTGCTGCCTGAGTTGGGAAGGTGGGATCCACAGGAATCAAAAGGTGGGAACGTTTTCCTGCGTACTCGGGGCTCTGTCCCTGACTATGCAGCTTCCCTGGGGCTCTTAGATGGGCTCTGGCCTGCGCCCCAAAACACAGAGCACATGGGAAGGGCGGCTCTGCATGGCTTCCATCCTTTGCTGCTGCCTTGCACTTCTCCTCCCTCCCCCCTTCTCTTCCCTCCCTCTTCCCTTCCCTTTTTTCTTCTTTTAAATTGGGACCCCACCCCTCCTCTACCCTCTCCTTCCTTCTTCCCTAAAGCCAGTCTTTTTGTCACCACACCCCGTTACTGGGGGTTGAACCGAGGGTTTTTGCACCAAACTACATACCCAACAGTTTCTTAAAGTTTTTAAATTTTTGAGGCAGGGTTTCTCTAATTACTAAATTACCTGATTGGGCTCAAACTTGCGATCCTCGATCCTCCTGCCTCAGCCCCCTGAATGCTGGGATTATAGGAGTGCCCCACTGTAACCTGCGTAGGGTTAGGGTTTAGTGTTTTCTTTCAGGCAGAACCCAGAAAGGAATAAAGGCTCCACCGTCAGTGGTGCAAACCCAGATTTTATAAGAGAAAGAGCAGCTTTTCCCAACTCTCCCACATATGTGAAAATACAAGTTGAGGTTTTTAAAGAGTAAGATCAGTTCAGTACTTTCTTTAAAAAACAGAAGAGAAAGAAGAACACACAAGGACCATAAGGCTGTAAGTTACGTGTGCATATGTGTGGGTGGGCCTGCGTGCCCATGCACAAGTTCACGCGTGTGCTTTAACCCGACCTTGTTTGCCATGCTTGTAACACTGCTGCCCCCTCCCCTCCTGTCCCTTCCTGAGCTTTGTCTCTGGGGTGTGACAGCCTCTGATCCCAGGTTTGTCTGCTCCTCCTGGTTGAAGTTTCCTCTGATGCCGGACTTTCAGTTCCTTCTGTCTGGGTTCTGTAATGAATGCTCTGGGCATGATGCACTTCACCATGGGACAAACCTTCATGCAGTTAATTCTCTTCCTAGAACCAAAGCGTGGGTGAGGGGCATTTTCAGGCTTCCTGATCCAGAATGCCAGAGCAGCAGGCCTGGCCCAGCCAGGCCTGGGGAGTCCAGACAAAGACCGAGGGGTCCTGGCACATGCTGGGCTTCACTGATGTGTGAATATTTGTGGGTGTCGTCCTCAGCACTGTCACATAGGCTGGGGATCCTCAGCGCTGCTGCCTAACAGGTGGTGCTGTGGTTCGAACACTTTCCTGCTCCATACATGCTCACCGAGCTGCTGCTTTGCGGCCTCATCACACTATAGCTCAAAGTGTTCACTGGGTGCGGCTGCCTGATCCTGGGCTTCTGGCATCCAGACCAGGAACTGAGTAAATTGCTTTTCTTTGCAAATTACTCAGTCTCTGCTGTTCTCTTATAGCAATGAGAACTGGATTGATAGGCAGCATCTCCTTCTCACAGGCTTTATGCCGGATCCCTTCAGGCAAGCCTCTCATATTTATTGGTCCTTCATGAAAAGTGTTCTTGATTCTATGTCTATCTATTCATCCATTCATTGCACAGCAATGTACATCTGATGTCAGATTCTGACTCTGACCAAGTGGGAGTGGGTCCTGCCCTCAGGAGTTTCTTGGTCTCTGAGGAGAGACACAGCGGGTCTTTAGCCAGCGTGAGGTGGGGGTGTCACTGGATATGGACAGGGGCAGGGACCCTGGCTCCAGATGCATCCTGGGTATCACTGGGAGCCTGACTGGGCAGATTTTGAGAATGCAGTGCCATCTTTTGTTGCTGTTGTTCTTTTCCCAGAGGCTCCTGGACTTCCAACTTCCTTGTAGTGGATTGACAACTGGTGGTCAATTTATAATCCCCAGCTAAACTGAGTAAGTGTGATGCTAGGTGTGGGAGGCTCACCTGGGGACTGTTGCCCGCAGCATAAGAGGCACAACTGGAGAAGGAGAAGAGAGGCTTTTGGGAACCAAAGAGGCTGTTGGAAAAGGTAGAAGCTGTTGGTTGTTTTGGAGGAGCTCGTCATACTGGCTTTCCTGATGAACTTGGCTGTTTTCATCCTCCGAGGAGCTCAGGACATCATTGGCACTGAGAATAGCTTTGGTTCACTTTGGGGGAGCTCTGGTCCTCACTCTGAGCATCGCTTCCTGGCTTCGGAGGGGAAGTTGGTGCATGGCTGGTCTCCTGAGAAGCTTGCTGCGTTGGCTTCCCTGATGGGATCATTGGAGGAGCTCGGGACCTCACTGTTGCTGAGGATGGCTGTGGTATCTTTTGGGGAAGCTCTGGTTCTTCTGAGCATCACTTCCTGGCTCCAGTGCAGATCCCTCAACCTACTAGCACAACTCCTTCATCCCACTGGCACAGATTTCCTAGATTCTACCATTGACCTTTGGGCCTTCCCAGGGCAGATCCGCGAAACAGGCCTGCATGAGATATTGTTATGGGCTCTGGGCCTCCAGGTGGACTCGTGGGAGGCATTGTTATGAGCTCTGGGTCTTTGGCTGGACTCATGCAGGACATTTCCGTGGGATCCAAGTTCTGCCCTAGATTCCTGGTCTATAGTGTGTTGGCCGGGGATGTAGCTCAGCGACACAAGCACCTGCCTGGTCTATAGTGTGTGGACAGATTTATCCCTGGCAAGGGATATAGCTCAGCGACACAAGCACCTGCCTGGTCTATAGTGTGTGGACAGATTTATCCCTGGCAAGGGATATAGCTCAGCGACACAAGCACCTGCCTGGTCTATAGTGTGTGGATAGATTTCCTGCACTCTTTTGTATATCGTTCTTTGGGTGACTATTTTAAGTAATCATATAAAATATGTGCCCTGTATTATATTGTTTCACCTTGCAAAAATAAGCTCCAAACCAACACGCTCCTAAACCGCTTTTCCTGGAATAAGCTGCTCCTCCTGTAAGTCACCAGCCTCAGGCATGGTTTAGAGCACGGAGAAGGGACTGAGACCCAGCTGTCCTCTGAGTCTCCCAGGGTCTCCAGCAGGAAGCGCCACACCTACATTCTGCTCTATAGCTCCCCTTGGTGACTTTACACACCCCACTGCCACACCCCGCTGCATTCTGGGTCCCCCTCCACCTCCTGCCTGTAGCTTCCCCACATCAGGGCAGCCACTGCAGCTTTCTGGGCACTGCCCTTGAAACCTTGGGTATCCCCATCATGTCACTGCTCTTCTCTGTACCCTACGCCCAGTGTCAGAGAAACTTCCACTGTGCCTTCAGAACAGACCTAGAACCTGCTGTCTGCCCAGCTCACTGTGGCCTGGCCACCTGGACCATGGCGGGGCCTCCTGACCCTGAAACATCCACTCAGCCCGCCTCTAGGGATGGAGCTCCTTCATAACCTCAGCCTCAGCCAGGACCCCACCTATGCTTCACACTCCCTCGAGATCTTAGCTCTGACCCAGGCTCCTGTGAGCTCACTGAATTTCCACTCACTTGAGCTTCCATGTCCCCAGTGGCCATGGCTGCCCAACTGGGGAGGAGGGCCTGATCACTAGGAGGAGAAGATGAAGGCTCCAGTGGCTCCCAGGCCCAGCACAGCCTGCCGCAGCTGTGACATCCTCTCCTGCTGTCCCTGCTGCTCTGTGTTGGAGACCACTGCAAAGTGGCTGTGAGCTGGATTTATTATTAACCAATTGGCTTTCTGGGTTAACTTGTGAGTTGTCTAAAGCTTAGGTATCTTGTCTAAAGATAGGCAGTGGACTCATAATAAGTAAACCTCTGTGAGTCACTCTGGTCACCATTGAAGCCTATGTTGCCCTATAAAACTATAACACCTCAAAGGACAAGATAAGGCCACAACTAAAGACGTCTGGCTCCAACCGCAGTTAATTTAAAGGAGACTATAGCTGCAGGCATCTCACTCTTGCTGTAAAGGCTTTCCTGGAGATAACATAGTTCTCCTAAATTAACATAATGTATTACTTGGAGAAGTCCTGCCCAGATTCCTGAGTTTTCTTGAGGAGTATCCCCCTCCTTTTTTCATAAACCAAATAAATACAGGCTGCCCAGAGAAGTGTTTGGCTAAACTCAGAGAATATTAAAGTTGTAAGAGAGTTAGTTCCCCCTGGAGCCCTAAAATCATTTCCTTTGTACCATTTATTTAACCCTTCCCTGTCCACTTGCTTGGGAGATTGCAGGCCTCATCAGCCCACAGTAACTAAGGGTTACTTAGGCTGATAGCTCTGGAAGCTCCCAAGGCTGCTGGGGTGCTGCTGCTCAGGGCGCTTGGCCAGCTGGGTCCTCGTCCTGCAGGTCTGTGGCTGCCTCCTCACCCCTTCAGAAGTCTGCACGGAGGTCCGCCTCCCCTGAGCCTTGTTTGACCTCACCATTTAAAGTCATGCCCTCCTCTCTCTCTTTCCCCACGTTTATGTTTTCACTGCACCGCCTGAGTTTTGGTGTGTGCGGCTCTCATATTTGCCATTTCTACCCACCGAGTGCAAGCTCCAGCCTGTTGTCTGTCTGCTTCTCTTCCCGGTGCCTGGCACGGATCAGGCACAGGCATCTGCTGAATGGCAGTGGAATCAGGATTACTGCTCTTAAACTTCAGCTCCTTTTATTATTTTTTTTGAGACAGTGCCAGCATTTCCTCCCAGCAGAGCATGTCTTACATAATTGGAGTTAATTGCTCCAGTTAGAGAGGGAAGAGAGGTTGGCCCAGGGACACTGAGAAAGAAGAAAAAATCCAGACAGTAGAATTTGAGTTTAGAGTTTCTAATGTCTCTGAAACTAGAGGAAAAGAGAAGCTCTGTAGAGAGTAGGTTTGTCTGAATGAGTCTGAGAGGAAGCCAGAGCGATGGCCCAGGGGAGCTGGGCCTGGAACACAGAACTTGTGTCTTCAGAGGAGTCAACTGTGGTGGAGAGCGGTGACCTCCCTCCCATCCGCAGTCCTGCCCTTCCCCAGGGAACCAGGTGGTTGGGACCCGCAGGGCTGCACTGGATGCTGCTGCCCAACTTGGGCTACTCCTGTGCTGCCTGAGTTGGAGGTTGGACAGCTATGGCACCAGAGGTCTCCTCTCTGCTTCCTGGGCTGTCTACTGCCACCCCCTACTGCCCTGACACCTCTCTGTCCACGTGGCCCATCCCCTGCAGTAACAGCCCACAACTGGCAGGAGGTGAGTGGCTTTGTTCCCCACAATGAAGAGCTGCCTGGTCACAAGCCCCAAAGCGGGCGGGCCAAGCAACCATGGATTGGATTCTTGAGACTGTGAGCCTACATAGTTCGCCTTCCTGCTGGATGTTGTGTTACACAGATGTAGAGGGGATGAATACAGTTTTCCCCAGCTGGAAACTCTTATGTGCATGTACTAAGGTCAAGGGCATTCTCTTAGCCAAACTCAGGCCAGTGACTGCCATCATGACAGGATCACAGCACACATGGTGTCTGACCACGTTTGTGAATTTGTTCAGGGCATTTAGTTGTTGGGCCTCCTCAGTCTCTTCCCATCCTGAACAGCTCCTTGGTGTTCCTTGTCTTTGTTACCTCATCTTTTGGAAGTGCACAGGGCAATCACTTTGTGGAATGTCCCCAGTTGGGGTTTGTGCTGGGCCTTTAGAGAAACTGTGGCAAGGAGGTTGGCTCCTCACGTCATCATGGCAGGAGGCCACAAGTAGGAGGCCATCAGTCTGTCCCTGCGCTACCATGTGCTGACTTTGACCCAGGATCCACTGGATCCTCCAAGTTTCTCTAGTGAAAAGCTACTGTTTTCCCTTTTATAATCAGTAGGTGCTTCATGGGGCTATACTGTTACATATAGTTATTTCATACTTATTAAACCTATACTCTCTAAGGTCAGCATACAGTGATAATTCTTGCCAGAGTCAATTGCTGTTATGATTATCAAATTGTTGTGTTTCTAATGTCTTCATTTAAATATATATTTATTAATGACTTTCATTATACAGTAAAGAAAACTGTCATCCACCTACCTATCCATCAGTCATCTGTCTCTCCACTACTGACACTCAGTTTCTCATTTTATTCATGGACTTGTACTCTTATTATCATCTATTACAATGTTTACATGACCTCAGGGCTGGTCCCAGGAGCCTCCTAAGCTGGCTCTAGTGTCCTGTAGACATGTCCCCTCATTCTTGTACTCTGCCCCTATTCTGTGACTTAACAAGGGGTCCGGGTTCAGAGTTCCCTGTCCTTGGTCCAGTCCCTGAAGCTGTAAAATTTTGAACCATCCTTGAGTGCAGAGCTACTCATTGATAAGATCAGCGCTGCTCATCCCAGGGGCTTTAGTGTCCAGGGTTCATTTGGCTCTGTCTGGAGACAGGTTTGGCTGTCCCCGTCAGGAAGTAGATGTTAGTGCCATCTAGTGGGCAGAGGTCAGAGATGCTGACCAACATCCTGCAGAACACAAACAGCTCCTGAACAAAGAATTTCCAGCCTCCAAAAAGTACATAGTGGGAAGCTGAGGCTCCTTGTTTTAACCTCTTAGGTGACAGAGCTGGGACATACATACACACATGACCACAACTGTCTGTTGGTTTCTACACTGAAAACTGTGAGCTCATGTCGACACCAATTCCAAAGCAATCAATTTCCGTCCAGCCCTTCCTTCCTCAGCTGTCAACCTGATCCCATTACCACCATCCATTTCCTTAGGTTCCCAATTCTAGAATCCAGAGGAAGTGAAGAATTAATCTAGATCCGTGTCTCCCAATTTGTCTGCAGAGGACTCAATTTCTGAAGGTGCCACTCAGGTGCTATGCCCTCTCCCTGAAAACAAAGGGCCCAAAGATCAAAGTCATCTGTGAGAGTTGAAAAAGATTTAATCAACTTCTGTATTGCAGGTATTTTCCATGTTTTATGCCTGTTTAATGTGTACTGCCATCTCCATGAGGAGACTTCCAGTGGAATCATTCAGGAATCCTCTATACTTTAATTAGGAGTGTAGCTTGTATTGATTCACAGAGCCTCATGTATATTGCAAGCACCAGTATGGAAAACACCCTTTAACCCCTTTGACTTTTCTCATCCTGCAAGGAGTTGTTCTGGATTTTGCCATAGACATGAAGAGTTTTGTACATTTGAGGAAGCTCAGAGCTGGAAATACCTGTAGAGCAAATTTACTCCATAATAATGTACACTTCTGTCATAAGGGATGCTGTGTATGTGCTGCAGGTGTGTGTATGTGTGTGAGTGTGTGTGTGTGCTGTGACTGTGTGTGTATATGTGTGCCTGTACATGTGTGTGATTGCATGTGTGTCTGATTCTGTCTGGGGGTCGTGTGTGCTCCTAGGGGAGTGTGACTGTGTCCGTCACCTGGGTGAATGACCAGGCAGCAGTACCTGTGGGAGGCCACAAGGGGCTCCTGCTGCCCCTCCCTTAGAGCCAGGTCCCCAGGAGCATCTCACTGCCTTTTTCTGAGGCATTGGGTTGGTCCCTGTGCTGTCAGCAGCACATGTCTTACCCCGGGGACCATCACACTGCACACAGGCTCACTTTGCCTGATACGCTGCCAGCTCCAAGCACCCTTCATCCTGAGACCTCAGGCCTGAGGGGTTTAGGGTGTGCATCATCACTCTGTGCACCTCCACATCCTTCCCTGGGTCCTTACACTATCTGCTTCCTCCCTGCTGTAGCTCCAGCCCATGTCACAGGGCTGGGTCAGTCATCTGTGGATTGAACAATCACATCCTTCAGCAAAATTTATAATGCATGTTTCCCACATCGTGCAGTGGAGGAGACTGCAGCAACAATCACAAGGTCTGAATCACCAAGTAGGAGCAGCAGGCCTCACTGAGACCTCCTGCCTGCCCAGCCCTGCCCAGGATCTCAGCTTATCAGGGCTCTCCCCTCTGTGGGGTAGAGCCTGGCTTCATGCATGTACTCAGTGGAGAGAGGTATAGTGAGCTCAGCATGCATCAGGATCCTGTTCTCACTGGCAAGTGTTCACCTTTCTGTTAGAGATCCATGAAGAAAGGCGATGTGACATTCACTGTGTTGCATTAGCCTGATTGGAGTAAGAACAGTGTGGAAGTTTAGTAAAGCACTGCTCTGGGTGTGTCTATGGATGACTGACGCAGAAGCTGGCAAACCTAGCGGGCAGACCCACCCTGGATGTGCGTAGCTCTAGTTTATAGGCTTGTAGCCTGGATACAATAAAAAGGGAAAGAAGTAGAAAGGATACCTGTTTTGAAGCACTCTAGTTTCCCTAGTGGGTGTATCCTTTGCTGTTTAGGGCCTCTGGCAGGTCCATAAAGGGAATCACAGCAGAGACCATCACAGGTTTGGAGCAGACTCTGGCATCATCTATAGGTAGCTACATATCTTAGAGAAAGAGCTCCTGGTCTGCTACTGGGCCTTAGTGGAAACTGTACACTTGAGCATGGGACACGAGGTTACTATGTGACTGACCTGAATTACCTGTCATGAGCTAGGTGCTCGATGACCCACCAGATCAAAAAGCTGGACATGCACAGTAACAGCCCATCTAAATACCATGGAAGTGGTATATATGTGATCAGGAAGGTAGATCAGGAAGGTACAAGTAAGTTACATGAAGAAATTACCTAAATGGCCTGGTTCCTTCTGTGTATTGCCTTTTGTCTCCCAGCATGCCTCTCTGGCCTTTGGGTGCTCCGTATGATCAGCCGACAGAGGAAGAGGTGACTAGGGCCTGGCTTACGAATGGTTCTACATGTTATGCAGGCTCAACCAGAAAGTGAACAGTTGCAGTGTTACAGCCCCTGTCAAGGACATCCCTGGACAGTGGACAAGGGGTCCACAGTGGACTACTTCACAGTAGGCAGAACCTTGGGCAATGCACTTGGTCACACATTTTGCTTGGAAGAAAAGTGTCCAAATGTGCAACCATATGCTGATTTATGGGCTGCAGCCAACCATCTTCTGGATCTTCAGGGCTTGCAACCCAAACAAAAAAGGGAACTACAGGCCAATCTCCCTAATGAACATAGACACAAAAATCTTTAATAAGACACTGGCAAAGAGAAGGCAGCATATCATCAAGAAGATTATACAGCGTGATCAAGTAGGGTTTATCCCAAGGATGCAGGGATGGTTCAACATACTCAAGTCAATAAATGTAATACACCATAACAACAGAGCCAAAGACAAAAACCATGTGATCATCTCAATAGACTCAGAAAAAGCTTTTGACAAGGTCCACACCTGTTCATGATAAAAACCCTATGAAACTTGCAATAGATGATCTTTATCTCAATGTGATGAAAGCCATCTATAACAAACAAACAGCCAATATCATACTAAGGGGTCAAAAACTGAAAGCTTTCACTCTAAAATCAGGAGCAAGACAAGGATGTCCATTATCATCACTCCTGTTCAATATAGTTCTGGAAACATTAGCCAGAGCAATTTGACAAGAGAAAGAAATAAAAGGAATATAGATAGGAAAGGAAAAATTTAAATTGTAATTATTTCCAGATGACATGATACTCTACATAGAAAATCAAAAAAATACCAAAAGACTTTTAGATTTAATAACCAAATTCAGTTGCATAGCTGGTTACACAATCAACACTCAAAACTCCAAAGAATTCTGTGCACAAATAACAAATGCACTGAGAGAGAAATTAGGGAAATTACACCTTTCACAATAGCATCCCAAGAAAATGAAATACTTAGGAATCGATCTAACAAAGGAATTTTTAAAATCTCTGTATTGAAAACTCTACAGTATTCTGAAAAAGGAGATCAAAGAGAATATCAGAAAATGGAAAGATATTCCTTGCTCTTATGTAGTAAGAACCAACACAGTGAAAATGGCCATACTTTCAAAATTGTTACACAGATTTAATGCAATCCCCATCAAAATACTATTAGCATACATCACAGAACTAGAGAAATGCCTAAAACTCACCTGGGACCAGAAGAGACTTAGAATAGCAAAAACAATTCAAGTTATAAAGGCAAGACAGGGGTCATCACCATCCCTAACTTAAAATTATACTACAGAGCTACTGTGATAAAAACAGCATGATATTGGCAAAAAAAACCCCTGAGGATCATTGGAATAGATTAGAAGATGCAGAGACACCTCTAAACACACTCAGCCACCTTATCTTTGCAAAGAGGCCATGCACATTCCCTGGAACAAAGATATCTTTAATAAATGATGCTGGCCAAACTGGCTTTCCACATGCTGAAGACTAAAATTAGGCCCACGTCTATCACCATGCACTAAACTAAAATCAATATGGATTAAACATCTAAATAATAAAATAGGAAAACTGAATGGAAGAGAGAATAGGTAGAACTCCTGAAGCTATAGGAGTAGGCAAAGTGTTCATGAACAAAAACCATGATTGTATGGGAAATACAAAGAATCACCAATTGGGATCTCATTGAAAACTTTTGCACAGCAAATGAAATCTCCAACAGAGTGAAAGGCAACACAGAGAGTGGGAGAGATTTTTAGCCCTTTGTTCCTCAAATGAAAGACTAATGTATAGAACCTATAAAGAACTAAAAAAAAAAAAAAAAAACAGGCCCCTCAAATTTAAAGAGACATCTTTAAATGGGCATCTGAGATGAATACACACTTCTCAGATGAAGAAATATCAATGGCAAATAAATACGTGAAAAATTGTTCAACGTCATTGGTCATTGAAGAAATGCAAATCAAAACAATGTTTAGATTTCATCTCATCCCAGAAAGAATGGCTATTATCAAGAAATCAACCAGTAACAAGTACTAGAGGGGTTCTGGGGAAAAAGGGGAAAAAGGGACCCTTCTGTTGGTGGGACTGTAGACTGGTGCAATCGTTGTGTAGATTCCTCAAAAGACTAGGACTGGAGGCTCCATTTGCTCCTGCTATTCCTCTTCTTGGTATCTTCCCAAAAGAAGTAAAAGCATCATACCACCAAGATATATGCAACACCCATGTTTATAGGAGCACATTTTATAATGGCTAAATCTTGGAAACAACCCAAATGCCCATCAACTGATGAACAGATAAAAAAAGAGGGTTTTTATACAATGGAGTACTGTTCAGTCACAAAGAAGGTTAAACTTGAGGCATTTCTAAGTAAATGGATGCACCTGAGACCACACTCTTACATGAAATAAATCGGACACACATGTGTGAATATTATATCATCTCTCTGGTGTGAGAAACTGAAAGTGTAAATAAGGACCAAAATGTATAATAGATATTGGGAAATGGGAAGAAAATGTTCAAGTGAGAAAGGGAATAAGGGAAAGAATAGTAGATATTCGAAATAGGAAGAAAATATGCAAAAGGAAAGGGGAACTAGGGAGAGGAGAGAGGGAAAGGAAGGATAGGAAAAGAAAAAATGAAAAAATAAGGATAAAATGGAAATAAAGCTTTGTAAATAAAGAGAGGAAGGGGGGTTGAATGGAGGGGAGGGTACTGGGAAATAGAGGAATCAAGATATATCATGTACAGGTACAAACTTCCTGTACTGAATGTGATCATTATGTATATCTAAATTGTGCCAATAAACTTAATTTAAAAAGGAGGTTAGGCTTGCTTTATTCCTGGAGTCTCACTAAACATAAGGTCACTAAGGGTTAAAATTCTAATATATAATTCTATAAAAGGGGTATATACACTTGTATTTTAAAAGAACATTTTTTTGGTCTTTTTTGAGACAGGGTCTCACTATGTAGTTCATGCTGACCGTGAGCTCACTTTGTAGGCCAGGCTGGTCTCGAGCTTCCAATGATCCTTCTGCCTCAGCCTCCTGATTGCTGGGCTTACAGGCATGCACCACCCGCCCAGCAAACGAGCATATTTTATCTTAGGAAAATAAGAATAATTTTTCCAAATTCAGAAATTTTATAATTTATTTTAAAGGCAAATTTTGCAAATGAAGAAAAGGCAGAAAGAAGAGAGGGAAGTAAAGAAGGACATGAGTAAAAGAGTGTTTTTGGCAAGATAAGATCTGTCTGGTAAGAAGTTGACCTGCCAGAAAGTAAAAAGAAAGATGAGGAAAGGTCAGAAAGTGAATGTAAATCATAAAAACTTGGCCAGTGATGAAATTTCTGAAAGAAAATTTCTAAGTGTGATAAGGCTGCTTATAATTTCACTGACTATTTATATCGTTTTTTAAAAACCAAATATATAACATTACTGTTGTTTAAAACAATGTTTGCTTAAAATATTAATACACTCAGTAAAAATTTACAGAAATTAATCTAAATTTACAGAAATTAAGTTAATTTCTTCTGTTTTATTCTTTTGGTTTTTGATTACCAAGAAAACTGAGTCTTAATAGAATATGAGTTTATTTAAATGTTCAGTTTATAACTCTGATTAAGTGAACAAATATTATTTTAGGTTATTACTAGATATGTGACACTTATTATATATTTACTAGAGATGTATAATGCAAGGACCACACATGCTATGAGAATGTGCAAAGGCTGTGAAACTAATGATGCATGAGTGTGATGCATGCACAGTAACCAGTAAGTGCTGTCTTACACAAGTGATGTCTTACAGCATCTGGACCTGAATTTATGAAATAGTCAGTGGAACTTAACATTTCTGATGCCATTCAGTACCATTCAGCAGGGAAACTGCCACGTGGACAGTACTGTCATTTTAACTATGGTCTACATCTACTGGCTATCACTCAATAGTTTATTGCACAAATGAGTCACTTCTATATCAGGTAATAATATAATAATAATAATAATATTTGAGGTCATTAACACTGCTTCTTGATCTTGTAGGAGATCCAAAGCCCTTCTCTGATTTTTGTTACTACTGTTGAAGATGTCTTAAGTACAAAATCACTTGATTACAGCTATACTACAGAGGCATTCTGAATTTTGCCTTAAAAGTGAAAAGTTAAGTTGATATGTAAATCTTTCTATATAACTGTGCTGCTGTTTGTTCGTGACTTCCTTGTATGTCAAATGCATGTCACTCCCTAAGTGTACAAGCCTTCTAAAATATAGAATTGAGGAAAAACACCTTGATGTATTGGTTCCCACCCCCAGGACCAACATTGTAAAGGTAGACATTTGTGAGGGTGTGTTTCTAATTAGAATTTTTTTTGTCTTTTTGAGACAGGGTCTCACTATGCAGTTCCGGCTGGCCTTGAGCTCACTTTGTAACCCAGGCTGGTCTCAAACTTGCGGCAATCCTCCTGCCTCAGACTCCCTAGTGCTGGGATTATAGGCATGAGCCACCATGCCCAGCTGTGTGTTACTAATTGTATTAAAATAATTAAATATGGCTAAACCCAGGCATTCCAAAATGATTGACCTGAAAGTCATAAGTGTAAGCAAATATATCCTACCTAAAAGGACTCTAATTTTTACATAACTAAACTTATTCATTATGTATCTGAAACTATGATGCTGTTTTGCTCTTGGTGTCTTTGTTTTGTATTTTCCATGAAATACTTTGCAAGTGTGGTCTGTCCACATTCCCCAGGGTTATGACTTCTAACAGACAATCTGAGGAGCACTTTGGGGAGACAGCCCATTTCTGGTGAGGTGGATGGTATCTGACACAGACTCCAAGTGTCCAGGGAGAATTACAGCAAAAAAAGCTGTGCTGCCTGCATGGACACTGGTGCAATTGACCTTGTAGGTGTTCAGCAACTGAGGCTTGGAGATCAAAGTGAAAGGAGATGAAAGGACAAGAGGACAGCTGATAATCTGGTCCTCCAAGGTCATCCAGGACACAGGGATGATGGATCCCCTCTGCCAGGGTCTTGCACATGCAGTGAGTCACCCAACCTCCTGATCCAGGAGTGTTGAGTTCCAGAGACTAGGAGTCCTCCAGTGTGCATTGTGCTAAAGGACTCACCACAGAGGGGAGTGTGCCAGTGCTTCCAAGAAAGCACAATGGTCATGCAAGGCCATGGTCCACCTGGGCAGCTGACACAGCTGGTAAGGGTCTAAGGGAGCCAAAAGGCTCTTCATGTGTCCTCAGAGGTAACACCTGAGAAACCTTAACTGGCCTTAACAGTAAAAGGAAGGTAGTTCAGTTGCACACTCTATCTCAAACACTCATGGGAAAATATAACCAGAGAGTACAGCAGTTATGAACATTAAAAAATATGACAGAACTTTTGTCTCTTCCTCCTTGAGGTTAAGGAGGATAAACTCTCTCAGAGGGGAGAGATACAGTCACGACAGAGTCAGAGGCCACCATAGGGACTCAGACAGATAGATCTCTGGGTGCTTGCTACCTGCTCATTACCAGTATGATCTGCATTTTGCTCTGGGACAGGCAGGGCCTTAAACATCATTTTTGTTTGAACCATGGCCCTTCACTTGGGCTGCAGAGGCCTGATAGGTGACTAACAGCAGGACACAGCTCTACCATCCTTCATGTCCTTGTCACTGTAAATCCGGGGTCAGAGCTCCTTTCAGCTCTGCATGGGGAGTGGTGGTCATTTAGGATCTGGCTGGAAAGGGTTGATCATCCCTGAATTCAGGTCTCATCCTCTTCAAATCTGAGGACACAAGGTGAGAGGCTGACAGTGATGTACAGCTACTCCCAGAAGCCTCCACTGCTCCAGCCACTGCTCTGAATCTGTGATCACCTGGATTCCAGGGAAGCAAAGCCCCATGTGACTGAGACCTCATGGAATCAGAGTCCTCTTCTGGAAAGGAAACCATCCCTCCTCCACCAAGATCCCAGAACTATGAACAAAATGATGACACATGGTTGACCACCTGGACTCCAGCCTGCCAGCCAGTCCTTGAAAACAGCCTCCTGCCTGTGTGGAGGGCCAGTCTGAACACTCGTATCAGGGTGACCCCTCCAACCACTCAACCTGGATTCTTTCCTGTCCTCCCTCTGACCTTCCAATTTAAGCTTTATTCCTGTAGTGAATCACACTACAACAATTAGCTTCAGGGTGCATGAACAAGGTGGTCAGACGTGGGTCCCATTGTATGTGGAGATTTCCCACAACCGCATAGATTTCTGAGACCTGGAGCACTCTGGTCCCAAGCACTTTGATAAGGGACTCTCAGCCTGCAGTCAAATAAAACCCCACTATGAGCCACAGGAGCCCCAAGGCCAGACCTTGGCAAGGGGCCCTGCTCAGATGGTCACTGAGGCTGGGATGGAGAGGACACCCTGGATGGCTGGCCAGGTCACTTTCTCCAAGCCTGGTCCCCAGGGCAGAGCCATGGCCCTGCAGACAGCTGGAAGGAGTGGGCAGGAGGGTAGACCCCACACGAATGGGTGATGGTGACAAGTGCAGGCCCTCTGTGACCATGACTCTGCCCCACCTCCAATCTGTGATAGTGTCCACGAGGACCATGTGATATTCAGACAGCACTGAGCAATGGGGACAGATCCAAAGAGTGGGGACAGTTCCCCCAACCCTTCCCTGGCACCAGAGACCATGCCACGCAAGGGAGCTGCTACAGGTTTTTATTTATTTATTTATTTATTTATTTATTTTATTTTTTATTTTTTTCCTCTGGTACCGGGAACTGAACTCATGACCTTGCGCTTGCCAGGCAGGCGCTTTGCCGCTGAGCTAAATCCCCAGCCCCATGCTACAGGTTTTTATTGAGCAAGGCAGGGGTGGCCATGTGCAACCCCTCCCCCACAGGTATGGTTGAGAAGCACAGGAGAAAGGAAAAGGACAGCTCGTGGGTGCCCACGCTGCCCAGAGGAGCCTGCTGTCCTGGAGCCTGGGTACTGAGGCACCGAGGAGACTGCACCAGGGCTGCACTCCATCGCTGTGTTGGGGATACTGCAGGGGACATGGGTAAGGGGTGGTCGTTGTGTCCTGGCCAAAACAGAACCTCAAGCATTGTGACAGCTGGAGCTTGTCAGTTCCAAGTAGTACTCCCAGGCCCTAAAGCCGACCACAAAGGAGCAGAGCCGCATCTGTCAAAGGAAGAGAGAGGGATGGTGAGTGTGGCTTCAGGAGAGAGGGAGGATGCCCAGACATGAACATCAGAGAGCAGGAGTGGTGGAGGGGAAGTCCCTGTGTGGTGCTGTCCCCAGCTCAGGAATCCCAGGTGCTCATCCCCCACAGCCTCCAGGGAGCGGCCCTGCAGGGCCAGGAGCCCAGCAGGCACAGGCAGGGCAGGCACTCACTCCTCCCAGTGCCCCAACCTCAGCCCAGGGCGGCACTGAGAGGCACCCAGGGGTGAACCAGGCCTGGGACCCAGGGACAGGCGGGGTGGGCAGGGTGCCAGGAACTCAGTGCCCAGAGCGCGGCCTCCAGGGACCCGGCTGTCAGGAGAGGCTGAGGTTGAGGGCAGCATGGTGTCTCGGCCCTCTCAGGCCTGACCTGCTCAGCCTGGCTGTGGCTGGGGCGAGGCTGGGACTCCCAGAGTCCTCCTCCTCCCCACTAGCCCTGCTGCTGCCCCTTGTACCCAGAAGGAGCGCCCCAAAGAGAGGGGTTACCTCCCAGCACCCCACTTCCCAGGGTGCCTCTCAGCACTCAAATCAATCCTGTGTGCACAGTGCTGCTCTGGTACCCCACGTGTGTACAGATGTGCTTGTACATACACTCACAGGCACCACACACTCACCTGACCACCACACTCCACACACACACACACACACACACACACACACACACACACACACACGTATTTCTCCACTGACATATATGTGCACATGATATACACATGTGGACATATTCACCTTCCATATCAGTCACATGTACGCACACATGCAACTTTCCACATATACCTACACCCACGCACACACCATCTCACACCCAAACACACACACACACACACTGCCTCAGTACTTGTGCTGCCCCTGCCCACTTCAGGCTCATACCTGCTCCTCACTGAAGGGACAGTCATCCTGGGTGGGCTGGTCCTTGGCACATGTGGTTCTGCCGATCTCCAAGTCCAAGTAGTAGTTCATGCCAAGTCCCACCTAGGGCGGAAGAGCAGGACTCTCAGCGCTCTGCTCCATCCACCTCACTGCCGCAGTTACTGGTGCTTGCCAGGTCTCAGGGCCAAACCCATCCCAGCCCACACTGCACCAGATCTGCCTGTGGGATGGCCCCGTCCTATATTCAACTTGTTCCCTTCCAAGGAGCTTCAAAGAGGAGTCTCATGCAGCAGAGCAAGACAGACACAGGGAACGGGCAGGTAGGAGCCTGGGCTGCACCCTCTGATCTGGGCCCTGGAAGGGAAGCTGCCTTGGGGAGCAGCCAGGGTGCTGAGCCAGCACTTCCTGTCCAGGAGGCAGGGCGGGTCCACCCCAGCAGGCTCTGTGACCAACAGGACCCATTGGATGCTATTCCAGGAGAGCTGAGGCTTGAGTACTAAGCACAGCTGATCCCTCAGGGACCTGGTCCACCGCCCACAGGGTCCTCTTCCCTGGTGCAGCAGTAGGGGGAAACCTGCTGCAAACAGGGACACTTGAGGCTCACAGTGGAGACTCTCTGGACTCTTTTAGGGTCCTTAGTGGTTCACTGTGTGACATCATAGGGAACACACACAAGGGGAGGCCACATCAATAAAATAACAGCCCATGTTATTTTATAAGCACCCTCACACCTCAAAAATCCTTGTTAGGAATCCCCCTTGGCTCAGGACTGTGACCCCAGGTGGGTGGACCCTGACAGGCCAAGGTCAGGAGCACAGAGCAGATGTTCCAGGGGAGAGGAGGTTGAGTCAGGATGGGCTGCAGTGCATGGGAATGTCCTCAGTGGACATGGGCCAAATGGCATGAGGCTCTGTGGCAACTGGGTGTGAGTGTGGCTTCCTAAGATCAGCCTGGTCCTGGGACTGAAGAACAGATCCTTGTGAGTGAGCACTGTCCACTGCAGACTGCATCCCAAGAATCAGGAGAATACACACAATCCTGACACAGCTTCACGCACCATAGGGAGCCAGGAGCAGGGTCTGTGTGGCCTAGGATGGCCACAGGAGGGACGGGCGCAGGGCACAGCACTCCTTCTGCATCCACTGCACCCGCTCTGCAGATCTGAGGTTGTGACAGTGGGATACGAAGGACAGGGGTGTGGAGGTCAGGAACAGAGGGAACAGGAGCAGGTCCTTGTCCTTGCTCTGTGGTCACTTGGTTCACAGTTCACATGCATCCCAGTTGAGAAGGAGGTGGTTGGTGTTAACCCAGGGGACTCTGACCTGGTCTGGCACCTGGTGTCCCTGCCAGCTGGGATGGGAACCGGGTCTAAGGGCCAGGTGTCAGACATAGCTTGTAAGAATCTAGGCCAGGCTTCATGTGTGGAATTCAGGGACATGCCCACCAAGGGCTGCAGGGACAGAGAAACACCATGGACTGGATGGGTGAGAAATACAGGGGCATCCATCCCGGGGAGGATCCCTGGACAAGGCCATATGCTACACAGCATGCAGCCCATGTGCATAGGGACAGGGCAGGGCGGGGGACAGGGAGCAGAGAGAGGGGAGTGGCAGGGTGTGCAGGCGGACAGAGCCTCCTGGGCAGTCCTTCTCAGCCCCATGACTACGCACCTGCTGACGGACGCGTACCACCTGTGCCACACGGAAGAGGTACTGGTCTTTGCTGTCCATGTTGTACTTTTGGATGGCAAAGTCCACCACAAACTGTACCTCCTCGTCCATAATGTCTCCATCTTCAATTTCCTCCATTAGGCTCAAGCTCTTTGTCATGGCCAGACCCAAGACCAGGGAAACCAGGAGCAGCAGAGAGACACGCAGAGATGAGGCCATGTCTGCAGGACACGAAGCCAGAGCTGTAGAACACAGACGGCAACGATCCAGAGGCCGCAGTGCTAGCCTGGGGTGGCCCTGCTTTATGCTCTGAGGCCCTAGGCCCTTCCCTCCCTGCTGTCCTCCCAGCCTACCAGCCCAGCCCCTCCTTTCCTCTGGCTCCTCCCTCTGCTGTCCACTCCATTGTTAGCCACTGCTCCTCTGTCCCTCTCTCCTCCAGGCTGGGCACCTCCTCCCTTCTCCTCCTACCATGACCTCCCCAGCTCCTCCTGACCCCTTTACCTGTCCCCATCCTCAGCTCACCTAGGCTCTGTCTCCCTGTTCTCCAGAAGTCTCTGGTACCTAAGTCCTGTGACTCAGAACTCTACTTCTACAGCAAAGTGGAGAGACAAGTCTTGGCTTCCTAGGAGGCTTGGAGGTCAGGGACCTCCGGGGCCAAGGGCAGGGATTCCTGGGAGGAGGAAGGTGATTCCAGAGGTTCTGGGGAGCCCAGGCCCCACCCTGTCTTGGAGGAACTCCTTTGCCAAGGAAGAGTGACTCTTTTTCACTTGGGAAAGGACAGGGGTTCTCCTTAATGACTCATGATCAGTCAGTCAACAGATCTCCCAACAACTACTCCCAGCCAGGTGGTCCAGGCCAGAGCCGGGCACAGGCAGCTGAGCCTGGAAGGGGCACCTGTTGGGGACCCCTAGAGTGGTGACACCAACTATATGTGGTTTTAAACTTCCAGAAAGTAAAAAGAACAAGTGATATCATTTTATTTTACTTTTATTTATTTACTTATTTTGTCTTTTTGAGGCAGGGTCTTGCTATGCAGTTCAGGCTGCACTTGAGCTCACTTTGTAGCCCAGGTTGGTCTCAAACTTGCATCAATCCTCCTGCCTCAGCCTCCCAAGTTCTGGGATTACAGGTGTGTGCCACCACACCCGGCTAGGTGACACTATTTTAATAAGATGTCTACTTAACCTTTATACCAAATGTCATTTCATGATTCAGGATGAATCTTAATGAGGTGCTTTATACTGTGTGTGTGTGTGTGTGTGTGTGTGTGTGTGTGTGTGTGTGGTTTTTGGAATCTGGGTGTTTGTGACCTGCAGGGTAGGTGTCCAAGCAGACTGTCCCCATTTCTAGCCCACATGCCCCATGTGATAGTGGCTGAGCCCCAGCTTCAGGGAGGGGATTTGGGGATGGGTGACAACACCTCAGATCAGGGAATCATGGCAGACCTGGTGGAAGGAGACGGAAAGACTGGGGATAGAGGCCAGGACACTGGACACTGGCTGGAGGGCTCTTGGGACCCGAGAAGACCTGAGTTCTGCCTAGACCAGGACTCAGAGCCAGCAGAGGGTACAGCCAGAGACAGGCCTGGGGCAGGGGCTTGCTGTGCTAGGATCCAGGAGCCAGGGGTCTCTGGCATGGCAGGAATGATCTGCTGTCATCTGGACTCTAGGGACATGACCCTGTTGTGGGGACCAAGGGATGGGCAGGCAGATGGGGCCGCTGAGGGCTGCACATCAGAGCCCATAGGCTGCTCCTGTTTCTCCTCTTGGGGAGCCACACTGGGGCGCTGCTCCTCTGTCCCTGATGGACATCTGGAATGGATGCTTGCACACGGTGACAACACCCCATGTCTGTGTCTAGACTGAGGGATTTAGTAAACCTCACCCAGAGCGACCCCTCCATCAAGATCCGGAGCCATAACCAGCTGGCCACCTCCCTGGTGGGCTGGGGTGTGAGCTCACAGCCACCCGGCCCTGTTCCCTGTCTGTCCTGGGCTGGGATCTGTTCCTGTTTCTGAGCTTCCCAGGGGTGGGCTGGCCAGGAGAGCGCCTGTATTGCATTCTTGTCTCAGCTTCCTTTCTGAGTTCCCCTCATGCAGTTTCCTTAGCCTGCTGTTTGGTTCTCTTCCTCTCTGGACAGAGAGGATGAAGGTAGCTGGGAACCATGTGACTGCCAAAGCCAGGGCTCAGGTCCAGCTAGAATAGGACCTGGACGTGGAACAGGTGCAGGACTCTTGACATAGAGCTGGACCCTTTCTCCTCCAACCATCCCTCTCTGCCTCACAGTGATCCAGGACAGTGACACTAGGGTGAAGATGGCCAGCTTTTCTGGGACCCTAGGCCCTTGCCTGCACCCAGCAGGACAGCGCTAGGAGTGATGCGGCCATGTCCACCAGCACCCAGGCCTGCTGTGGACTTGGCTGGGGTGGGAAGAGGGATCGCAGGAATCAGCAGGTGGGATCAGTTTACCAGTGTGTTTTCAGGTCATCATAGGATGGGGACCCTGCTGACCAGGGCACAGTTACTTCCAATCCCACACTGTGAGTTGAGAACCCACAAGGACATGTAGCCCCTGTGGGGTACACCAGCTCTTGAGGGGTGTCCTTTGCAGCTGTGCTCGGGCAGAGGTCTGTCAAGGAAGCTGTGCCTACAGTCTCCTGGTTTAATGGATGTTGTGGCGCTGGGCAGTCTGGTCACCTCCAGGGCAGGACTGGCTTCTCTCCAGGCCTGCTGTCTTAGGAGGGTGTTGCGTGCCATGGGTCAGCTGTTGGGGCCACTCCTTTCCATGTGGTTAGGAAGAAGGCACAGGTCATCCAGCAGCTGGGGCGAGCTATAGGCATGTGAGCCAGCTGTGTGGCCGTGACTGCAGGGCCTGTGTGTCAGGACACTGGGATGTGCTGCGGTGGCAGGGTTAGGTGGCTTAGGGCAAGGCTGGGCCTTCTGCACACTGTCGGGTGGCCTTGGCAAATATCTTGCCACTGTGACGTGATTCCCAGAGAGCAGCTGCTTCACCTGGCTGTCTGGGTCTATGTGGCCCCACAGGTGATGGCTCTGCCCTGGTGCCTGGACTCTGAACTTTGGGAGGAGCCACTAATGCCCTGGACAGCTTCGCACCCCAGACCGAGCCACAGTCTTCAGGTGGAGCCCAGGAGGTGAGCATCTTTCTCCAACAGAGGAAGGAGGAAGGAGCTGTCAGTCTGCATGTGTGGCTGTTGATCTCCTGGTCTGAATTAGTAGAGGGAGGAATTAGATAGTGGAGTTGGGGGACAGGAATTCTTTATGATAATCGTGGTAAGTGGACATTAAGTAAAACTGCAATAAGAATGGGCAAGCACATAAAACATCACCTGAAGGGGTCAGAGGCTGGATGCAGTGGGCAGGAGCTGGGACTCTGAGCACGCTGGGTTGAGCCTTCAGGCCTGGTGTTAGCACAAAGTGTGGGCTTAGCTCAGCAGAGCTCAGGCTCGGTGGTCTCTCTGAAAGAGACAGAGCAGCAGCCTCTATCCTGGAGGGCCTGGAAGCAGGCAAAGGGTCTGGCAGAGGGGAGATGGAGAGGCAGGATTGAGGGTGCAGGAGATGAGGGTGCAGCGGGTGAAGTGGAGGAGGGACAGGCGCTGTGCAGGGGTGCGGGCAGGTGTGAGCACGATATGTGCCCCTGGTGTTTTATTGTGAAAATTTTCAAACATACACAAGCTTTGCAGTAAATGTTATGCCTCCCACTCTGCTCAGTGGTCATTCAAAGCAGATTCTGCTTATTGCCGTCCATCTGTCTCCCCAAGCCTGTCTGTTGTTGGATGGGTTGGTGTAAGCTGCAGACCCCATAGACCTCCAGGTACCTCTGTGTGTGCCACAGTGGCTGGAGTGCAGTGCTCCCACAGTTTGCCTTAGTTGAGAAACTCTCCTGAAATGTACAGATCTTAGCTGTAGTGGATTGACAACTGGTAATCAACTTATAGCCCCAAGCTGAACTGAGTAAGCATGGTGCTGAGTGTAGGAAGCCCTCGGGATTGTTGCCAGCGGCATAACAGACAGAATTGGAGGAGAAGAAGGATGTTGGGAGAGGAGGAAGGCTGTTGGAGCTTGTGGAAGCTATAAGGAACTGTTGGTTTTTTGGAGGAGCTCGTCATGCTGGCTTTCCTGATGAACTCAGCTGTTTTCATCCTCTGAGGAGCTTGGAACCTCGTTGGCACTCAGAATGGCTTTGGTTCACTTTGGGGGAGCTCTGGTCCTCACTTTGAGTGTCGCTTCCTGGCTCTGGAGGGGAAGATGGTGCACTGCCAGTCTCCTAGAAAATCTTGCTATGTTGGCTTCCCTAATGGGAACTTGGCCATCTTGATCATAGGAGGAGCTTGGGACCTCACTGTTGTTGAGGATGGCTGTGGTACCTTTATGGGGGAGCTCTGGTTCTTCTGAGCATCACCTCCTGGCTCCAGTGCAGATCCCTCAGCCTGCTAGCACAGCTCCTTCATCCCGCTGGCACAGACTTCCTAGATTCCAGTACTGACCTTTGGGCCCTCACAGTGCAGATCTGTGAAAGAGACCTGCATGGATATTGTTATGGGCTCTGGGCCTCCAGGTGGACTCATGGGAAGCATTGTTATGAGCTCTAGGTCTTAAGCTGGACTCATATAGGACATTTCCGTGGGATCCAGGCCCTCAGCTGGATTCCTTGGTCTTGGTGTGTGGACAGATTTCCTGTGCTCTTTCGTTTTTTTTGTTTTTATTTTTTTATTTTAAAAATAAAAGGAGGAAAATATTAACAGACAGACAACATTTTACAAAATAGCAAAGGAACAGTACAGACAGTATGGAGTTACAAACAGAGTGGTAGGGAATTAA
>NW_004955415.1:30541445-30576258 GCF_000276665.1 Chinchilla lanigera
CTCTTCAGTAGCTGCACATCCAAAACCACTAGTGTTCCTATTTTTTCTGTTGTTCAGGTTTACCTCTGGGTGACCTCTGAGTAGCGCTATTTAGCCTCAGGTTTTCCAGCAGTTTTTGATTTGTATGTAGTTATCCCCGTTCTCAGAGGTGGGCACTTGTGTCAGCTGATGGCCAACCTTCTGATCCAGTGTCCCCTTGCAGTTCAGTGCTCGTGCATGACCTGACTCAGGTTGCACTGGTGCAACAATCCCGTTGCAGTGGACCTATGTCTCCAGGCAGTTTAGGGTACAAGCATAATTTGGACACAAACTGCAGGGTCTACCATTTGTGAACCACCTAAATCTATGTCTCCACTCAGTTCAGGACTCATACAGGAACCAGATGCAGCCCAGATCAGTAGCAGTCACCGACTTCCCCAGCCTTCGACTCGCTGGAGGGTCTGGGCAAAGGCAAAGCACAGACTCGAATCCACGGGCCATGCCGCTTCTGGAGTACTTGCTGTCTCAGTGCAAGGCACGCGGGGTTCCGCAAGCCTGCTTGCCCCGCCCATCCCCTGGGCCTCTCTGCTGCCGCAGCAACTCAGTCTGTAATGTCGGCAGGGTCTTTGTTCTCGTGTTCTGCCCTCAGAGATTAGATGGGAAGTACCTGGCTCTGTGCACGCGTTTCAGGTGGGAATTGTGGTGGTGTGCATCCAGCACAGACTCGAACCCATGAGCCCTGCTGCTCCTGGAGTACTTGCTGTCTCTGTGCAAGGTGTGCGGGGCTCCTCCTGTGCTCTTTTGTATGTTGTTCTTTGGGTGACTATTATAAACAGTCTTCTAAAATATGTGTCCTGTATTATATGTTTCCCCTTGCAAAAATAAGCCCCAAACCATAATATTAGCCCTATGCTGAGTTTTGGTAAATGTATGCCTCATGCACCCCAAACACTCTCTGGGTCTGGGACCTGACCCCAAGCCCCTCCCAGAAACAGGATGGGAGCCCCAAGCACCTGAGCACCTGTGGGTGCAGAAGATCCTGTTCTCTCTCTGCAGTCCACCTGGGCCTCTCCCAGCTGGTGTTTTTCACAATAGGTGGGCTTGGTCTGCTTTAGAAGTTCAAGGCACAGACTCTACTGTGTGTAAACAGTGTAGATGGCACTGCCTAATGTGGCACTGGCTGAGGGGCGTGAGTGCTGGGCTCACTGGCTTTGCCTTCTTAGCTCTGATTGTGTGTGGCCTCCATGCCATTCTCAGATGGGCTCTGCCCTGGGCCCCGCAGTGCCGGGCACACATGGTTCTGGATGGTATCCATCTTTTTCTCTTTTCTTTTCTCCTTTGTTCTTTTAAACTTGGAAACCCCTCAAATCCCCCCAGTCCTGCTCCACGTTCCTCTTCCTTATTTCCCAAACCCAGGCTTTTTTTCCTCCAGTACTGGGGGTTGAACTCAGGGCCTCTGCACTGAGCTACAACCCCAGCACTTTTCAAAGTTTTTAAATTTTAAGACAGGGTTTCCCTAAGTCAGTAAATTACCTAAGCTGAGCTTAAAGGTGAGATCTTCCTGCCTCAGCTTCAAGAGTGCTGGGGTTACAGGTGTGCACCACCAAGCCTGGCTGCTCTTGTGTTTCCTGTCTTCCACACAGACTTCCGCCCTCCCACCTCTGTCGGGCACAGACACCACACAAGGCCCCACATGAGGCTGAGCAGAGGCTCCTGGACTTCCAGCTTCCCGAACCGTTTTTCCTGGAATAAGCTGCTCCTCCTGTAAGTCACCAGCCTCAGGCATGGTTTAGAGCACAGAGAAGGGACTGAGACCCAGCCGTCCTCTGCAGCTCCCAGGGTCTCTAGCAGGAAGTGTTGTACCTACATTCTGCTCTGCAGTTCCCCTTTTGACTCTACATATCCCGCTGAACTCTGGGTCCCCCTCCACCTCCTGCCTGTAGCTTCCCCACCTCAGGGTGGCTACTGCAGCTTTCCAGGTGCTGCCCTTGAAACTTGGGTATCCTGGTCACTGCTCTTCTCCGTACCCTGCACCCAGCACCAGGCAAACTTCCACTGTATCTCCAGAACAGACCTAGAACCTGCTGTCTGCCCAGCTCACTGTGGCCTGGCCACCTGGACCATGGCGGGGCCTCCTGACCCTGAAACATCTGCTCAGCCCATCACCAGGGGTGGAGCCCCTTTACAACCTCAGCCTCAGCCAGGACCCCACCTATGCTTCAAACTCCCTCAAGGCCTTAGCTCTGACCCAGGCTCCTGTGAGCTCACTGAATTTCCACTCACTTGAGCTTCCATGTCCCCAGTGGCCATGGCTGCCCAACTGGGGAGGAGGTCCTGAGGGTCCCTGATCATCTGGAGGAAAAGAAGAGGGCTCTGGCGGCTCCTGGGCCCAGCACAGCCTACTGCAGCTGTGACATCCTCTTCTGCCGTCCCTGCTGATCTGGAAGCTGCCAAGGCTGCTAGGGTGCTGCTGCTCAGGGCACTTGGCCAGCCGGGTCCTCATCCTGTAGGTCTGTGGCTGCCTCCTCACTCCTTTAGATGTCTGCACAGAGGTCTGCCACCCAGAGCCTTGTTTGACCTCACCATTTAAAGTCATGCCCTCCTCTCTCTCTTTCCCCACGTTTATGTTTTCACTGCACCTCCTGAGTTTTGGTGTGTGTGTCTCTCATATTTGCCATCTCTACCCACCGAGTGCAAGCTCCAGCCTGTTGTCTGTCTGCTTCTCTTCCCGGTGCCTGGCACGGATCAGGCACAGGCATCTGCTGAATGGCAGTGGAATCAGGATTACTGCTCTTAAACTTCAGCTCCTTTTATTATTTTTTGAGACAATGCCAGCATTTCCTCCCAGCAGAGCATGTCTTACATAATTGGAGTTAATTTCTCCAGTTAGAGAGGGAAGAGAGGTTGGCCCAGGGACACTGGGAAGAAGAAAAAATCCAGACAGTAGAGTTTGAGTTTAGAGTTGCTAATGTCTCTGAGACTAGAGGAAAAGAGAAGCTGTGTAGAGAATAAATTTGTCTGAATGAGTCTGAAAGGAAACCAGAGCGCTGGCCCAGGGAAGCTGGGCCTGGAACACAGAACTTGTGTCTTCAGAGGAGGCAATCATGGTGCAGAGAGTATAAATAAATGCCCCTACTGCTAAAGTCAGTCCTCTTGCTCATCAGGCAAGAGGTAACTCCACCTGACCCTGGGTGTTGTCTCTTGTCTTTATTTTCTAAATGTCACCATTTTCTCCCAGGGACCAGGTGGTCTCCCTCGACCTCCCTCCCATCCGCAGTCCTGCCCTTCCCCTAGGGAACCAGGTGGTTGGGACCCGCAGGGCTGCACTGGATGCTGCTGCCCAACTTCGGCTACTCCTGTGCTGCCTGAGTTGGAGGTTAGGGGTGCTACAGACAAGGGACTGTGAGGACAGGAAGTGTCCTGGCTGGGAAACACAGACCCAGAGGAAGTACATCAGCATTATATGTCCGGCAGATGAAGTGTGTCCAGTGTCTATTTCTCAGAGAAGAAGAATTTGGGCAGAGAACAGGCTGTGGCTGGAGTCCTCTCCAGAAGCCTCTTTTTCCCGAGGGTCCCTCAGCAGGGCCAGACCCTGGCCAGACAGCAGGACATTGGCCTGTGTGCCCAGGGCCTGCCGTGTCCTGAGTGGGGCAGAAGCAAATACCAGAGTAGGTGGGATCAAAGAAGAAACACAAACTGCAGCACAGACACTGCTTATTTTGTGAGATAACAATTCACATGAACACAAATGTCCAGTGCCTTCCCCTGGGTCTCACTGCAGGTGGGAGTTGCAAGATAAATGAAAGAGATAAGAAGAAAAGTTTTTTCTTCACTTTGTCACATGTTGCTTCTCTGACAGGTTGCTTTATTTGTGTGGATGTGTGGGTTTGACCCATGTTGTTTTCCTTCGTTGTCTGAGTGATTCATGGGCTTGAGGAGCACTGTGTCTGGTGACAGGGCTGGCACTTTGTCACAGGGGCTGAGTCACCTCCTTCAGGGTGGTCATGAGCCACAGATCCAGGCCCAGTACCGCTACTGTGAGAGAAAGAGACAGAATTCCAGGACAGTGTAGGACAGGTACCTGTCCTGAGGGCCCTGCTCCCAGCAAGGATTGAGAGAGGACAGAGTAGCACAGACCTTGTGTTTCACCTGGAAAAACTGCAAATTTATGGAAAAATCACCATCTGATTAGATGGTTGGTGTGGTGGATTGACAACTGGTAGTCAACTTGTAAAACCCAGCTGTACTGAGTAAGTGTGGTGCTGGGTGTGGGAGGCCTACCTGAGGATTATTGCCAGCAGCATAACAGACAGAAGTGGAGAAGATGAATTGAGGCTGTTGGGAGCTGGTAGAAGCTGTAAGGAGCTGTTGGTTCTTTTGGAGGAGCTTGTCATGCTGGCTTCCTGATGAACTTGGCTGTTTTCATTCTGCAAGGAGCTTGGAGCCTTGTTGGCACTGAGAATAGCTTCAGTTCACTTTGGAGGTGCTCTGGTCCCCACCCTGAGCATCAATCACTTCCTGGCTCCAGAGGGAAAGAAGATGTACAGCTCAGTGTCCTGAAGAAGCTTGCTGTATTGGCTTTCCTGATGGGAACTCAGCTGTCTTCACCATTGGAGGAGCTTGGGACCTCACTGTTGCTGAGGATGGCTATGGTACTTTTTAGGGGAGTTCTGGTCCTTTGAGCGTCATTTCCTAGCTCCAGTTCAGACCCTTCAGCCTGCTAGCACGGGTCCTTCATCCTGCTGGCACAGACTTCCTAGATTCTACCACTGATCTTTGGGCCTTCCCAGTGCAGATCCGTGAAACAGACCTGCATGAGATATTGTTATGGGCTCAGGGCCTCCAGATGGACTTGTGGGAGGCATTGTTATGAGTTCTAGGACTCATGCAGGACATTGCCATGAGATCCAGGCCTTCAGCTAGATTCCTTCATCTTAGTGTGTGAACAGACTTTCTGCAGTCTCTTGTATATCATTCTTTGGGTGACTATTATAAATAATCTTGTAAAATATGTGTCCTGTATTATATTGTTCCCCTTGCAAAATAACCCCCAAACTATAACAGTTGGTTTCCTGTTGTCTTAGGTGGCTGTGCTCCCCAGCTGTACAGTCACACGGATGTCAGTGAAAACACCACCGGTGGGCAACCCAGTCAGAGGAACCCTAAGGACACAGTCAAGCTCCTGGAGGGAGAGGACACTGGACACTCTGGCTGCAGACTGTGGGACTCGGTGGTCTCTTGGTGGTCCCCGGGATAAAACGGCCAGAGGATTTAGAAAATAAAAACAAGAGAAAACTGCCAGGGTCAGGTGGAGTTACCTCTTGCCGAGGAGCAAGAGGACTGACAGTAGGGGCATTTATTCATACTCTTGAGAGGTTGATTAATTTTTGCCTGGCTGCCCAGCAATCAGTTAACAAGTTACAACTGCTTGTTTACATGCTTTGTGTTTTTGGGCTGGCTTTATCCTGCACATGTAATTATTTTTCAGCTTCAGCGGCTCCCAGCAGCAGACATGGCCACCTGCCGCTTGTTGCCCTTCCCGAGGGCCGGTCATGACTTCCCAGTTGCACCACTGCACAACCTGCCGCCGTGCAGTGCCACCCTGATTGTCTCCTCTGCTGCTCCTGGGTCACACCTGTCTCCCAGTGCTGTGTGCCAGCCTGTCCCCTCCAGGCTCATGGATGTGCATGTCCCATGATGGGCTAGTACATAAATACACGCTCACATATTACACACCCTTGCTGAGCATTCTGAGAGGAAGCTGTAGATACTGTGGCCCTTTGCCTCTGAATCCTTCTGCTCAAGAAAGTTCTTCTGAGAAAAAGTGTCTTGTTAAAATAATCATCAAGTTGAGATTCAACACTGGTATACAACGAGTATCTCACAGTTCTTTCTAAAACTCTCCCTATGGTCCCCCAAGTGCCCCCCACAGCATTTTCCCGTGTGCTCTGTGATGCAACCCAAAGTCCCACCAAGCGTTTTACTTTCTCTGGCTCTAGTTTCCTCTCATTGGAAGCTGAGCTGCCTTTGTGTTTCATGTCACACTGTTTTGTTGGGCACCCGAGAGTTATTTGTAGGTTATGTTACAGAATATCATTGGGATAATTTTGCATCTTCCCAATGTGTAGTTGTCAGCTTTGTGTTTCTGCCAGGAAACAGAGGGGACTCCTGGGCCCCAGGGTCCCTTGCATAGCTGGGCCAGACCCTACCTCCGAGCACTGTTGCCCTGGAACCACTCTGTAAGTTTTGGCCTTTGGACTCAGCACAGTGGTGCTGGATGACCAGTTTTTACGTGGAATCTGGGCCACAGAAAATGCCCTGTGTCTTTCTGAGTGTGAGGTCAGGGGCTGGATGGAGGTTGTGGCATTTCGTGTGCCATTAGCAGTCCCCACTGTGAGAATGCTAACTGCTTCCTCTGTTACTGCTGTGACCTGTGGGGGATGCTGGTCCCCTGGTTGGGATGGGGTCTGAGCGTGTCCACCTTCGTGCACATCTGGATGTGGGGATCCAGTGAGATGATGCTGGGAGGTGGAGGAAGCTTTGAGAGACTGACCTGGTGGAAGGTGACCAGGTCACAGCCACTGCTGAAGCCACTGAGGCTGGTGTGGTGGCGAGGGCTGGCTACCAGAGAGGCTACAGTGGAGAGCAAGCCTGCTCCCCCTCTCCCACTCCCTCTGATCCTGCCCACTTCCCCTAGGACACTGTCACCATGCTGTGATGCAGCCAGAGGCCATCAGATGAGGCCACCAGTCTTGGGTTTCTAGCATCCAGTGTGGGCTGTGTCTCTTCTCAGTGCCAGCTGCCTAAGATGGCATGGGCCCTGGCAGGCTCCCTGCTCTCTGCCGCTTTCCCCAGGCCTTGGCATGGGGTGCAACTCTTCTCCGAACCCACTATTATGACATCACGGACTCCCGGGCCTCAAACACAGCTCTTGGGAAAGATCCTGTTGTGGCCGCCATCAGGCAGGGGCTGGCTTCCTGGTGGGATGTCTCTGTCACTGAAACCATCATGTTCCCTCTCAGCCCTTGGGGAGTTCCCTGTGGAAGCCCTTTTAAGACCCAAGGTCTCCCCTAAGGCTGCCTTTTGATTTCACTACCAAAGCCTTCACTACGTCCATAAGTGTCTGGAAGTGGACCTTTAAGTTTAGAACCTGAACCCTACCTGTGTGACTTACTAGAAACGGCATTTATCAGCCTGGTGCTTGCTTGTACCTGGGCAGCTCAGCCCTGAAGAAGAGCCAGGAAAAATCCTAGGGGGACCCTAGGGGAGGCTCTGATGAGCCCCTGAGATACCCAGGCCCAGGCCACCAGCCTGCTGTCCCTGCACTGTCGGCCTCACTGTAAAGGTCATCTCCAGTGGCAGGGGACTTGAACTGTTGCTGGGCCATGGGCAACTGCCCTGTGCTACCCTGACTCATCACTGCTGTGGGTTCTGCACCCTGCAGGAACAGCCCCCAGGGTCCTCTCCTCCTCCCTCAGGAGCCAAGGGAGGAGGCGATAAAGAGCTTGCCCTGGGCTGGGCGTCCTGCGGAGAGGCCGCGGGCTCTGGGCTTTGCTCCAATCCCGCGTCGGGTTGCAGGACACATCCTTGGGGAAGTAGGGTCCGGGGCACATGGGGTAAGGTTGGCAGGCTGTGGGCCTTGACCCCTGCCAACAGCACAGTGCTTGGTAAGGGATTCCTTGCTGTGGGGTTTGGGAACAAGGGAAGTTGGGGTGAATCAGGGCCGGGCAGATGGTTTGGGAAGGGAGGGGTGGGGCTGGGCAAGCAGGGCCAGGCAGGGGCTGCTGTCCGCAGGTTGTTCCAGGTCCTTCCTGCATGCTTCCCCTGGATCCTCTGTCCACTGGGGAGAAGTAGCCTCACATTGTGCATCTAGAGACCTAGCTGCGGAAGAGCCATCCGCCTCACCATGGCCCAGGCAGAAGAAGAAGTGAGCCACATCTGCCCCTCTCCTGGTGGCCCCAGGCAGACCTCAGCTGGAAGGCACTGGCTCCCTGGGGGCAGAGGCTGCAGTGTGGATGAGACCCAGGAATTGCCTGATCCTGGCCGTACTGCATCTGCTGTGTGAGATGGCGGGAGACACAGGCTTTGTCCCTGTCTCAGTCCCCAGGCTTGGCCTCCCCAGGGTAATGGGGACCCGGCTCCTCCTCACTCCTCCTGCATGCAGAGGACCCTGTCACCCTTTCTTGCTTCCCCCCGGAAGGGCTGGCAGTGTCCAGGGAGCCCAGCTCTGCTTCCGTCTTTCAGTTCTGCTCACATTCACAGTTCCTTCCCTGTTGTCACAAATGTCAGGATCAAGTTCCTTTTGTGGCCAAATGCTATTTCACTGTGCACATAGGCTGTGTTTCCCTTACCCATTCCCCCATTGGTGGATACCTGGGTGCAGCCCTCCCTTCTGTGATCGCAGGAGCCGGTGTCTCTGATTTACCAAAAGGGGAGAAGTGCACGGATAACACTGAGGCTCACTCATAATCAGGGAAATAGGAGCAGTCGCCTGACCCCAGTGACAGTGCCTGTCATCAATAAGTCAGAAAACGACCCACGCTGGCAAGGTTGGAGAGCAAGGAAGCTCTTGATCACTATCTTGATTAGCATGATCTTACTGACCACAGCCTGGAGGGTCTTCCAGCAACCAAAACCAGAAGAGCGCATGTGCTCTACTTCTCCTGTGTTGGGAGTGCAAACAACTCAGAATTAACCAGAAGAGTACAGCCTGACGGGGTTGGGAGCCAGTCCAGGGCAAGCGTGAGGATACTCTGCCTCTGTGGCTCTGCAGGGGGCCAGGGGAGAGGTGAAGACAGTGCCATGGCCCCAGGACAGGTGCTCAGGGGTCCCCAACAGAGTCTCACTAGTGACCCGAGGTGGTGTGGCCAAGCAGGCATGTTCCTTGTTTCCATTACACTGCAGTGCAGGGTGTGTGGCTTTTGATCTGGCTCACACCTGTGGTTTAGAGGGGACTGTATGCGACCCTTGGCAGAGCCCTACAGTGGAGCTCGTCCTGCATGTGGTGACTGTAAATGTTTTTTGGACTTCATTTCTCTGCACTCACCTGTTTTCCCCTCTCTTACTCTCCTGGATGCTCAGGTCCTGGGGAGGAGGAGAAAGAAACACCCAGCTTAGAGTGACAGCGGAGTGCTCCTGGGTGTGTTCCTGGGCTGGGCGCCGGGGCAGAGTCAAGTCAGCTGCACAGGCAGGAGCAGGGATCAGGGCGAGCC
This sequence comes from Chinchilla lanigera, assembly GCF_000276665.1. NCBI lineage: Eukaryota > Metazoa > Chordata > Mammalia > Rodentia > Chinchillidae > Chinchilla > Chinchilla lanigera. The sequence continues at coordinate 30,550,637 of NW_004955415.1, forward strand.
AAGGGAATCACAGCTCCCTGTGCACTGTGGGCGGTGACTCAGTCTCTGCTGGGTGTGGAGGAGTAGGATGCTGTGAAACAGTCCTCTCTGGACCCAAGGCGACAGAGCAGAGGAAGAGGCTGGTCCAGAAATGCCAAGGTGTCCTGCACTTCTGATACTGCACGACAGTTGCAGGCAGGTGACACGCAGGCCCCAGTGTGACTCCATTTTCTTCAAGATTTGGCTGAGCGTCACCTTCATACCATTTCCTGCTGGCCTGCCTGGGACTGTGGCAGGGCTGAAGCTTGGGTTCTGGCTTTCCTGGGCCAGGCTTTTGATGCTGCACCTAAGATATCTGTGCCACACCTCAGCTCATCTTGGCCTCCTCCTGTTGTCTCCTAGGAGCTATAGAGTTCTGCATGGCACACTGGGCCAGTGCCTGATCTTGAGCTAGATGTATGAAGTGATGTGCCTCTGGCTCTGGATTCCATTTCTATGAGTGGATGTCCAGCTGTCCCAGCCCCATGTGTGGAGAGGATGTCCTCTTCCTGGAATGGTCTCTGCTTCTCTGCACAGATCCATTGATTATGTTGTGTAGATCAGCAGTTTATTTTTTCCTTCCCAATACCCTTTATTGCTTTTTCTTGTCTTATTTCATTAACTACGACTTCCAGTGTGATATTGAAAAGCCATAGTTTGAGCTGACCTTGCCTCATTCCTGCTTTTACTGAGGAGCTTCTAGCTCCTCGATGTTAAGTACGATGTTACCTGGAGGGTTTCTGTAGATGCTCTTCATCATGTTACACTCTATCAATTTCTTGACAACTTCTAGTCCCTAGGAGTTTCTATGCTGAGTGTGGGACTTTGAGAAATGCCTCTTCTGTGTCCACTGATGGGATCCTGTGGTCTTTTGTTTTTAACCAGTGGATTTTATGGATTATGTTATTAACTTTCAAACACTGGAGCAGCATTTCAGACCTGTGGTAAATCCCACATGATTGTGGTGCACAATTCCTTGTGCACATCATGATTGCTGACTTTCTTAAATTAAGGATTTAATTACATGTGGCACAGCTGTCACTCTAAAGAGGGCAGCAGTTGATCACCTTTTGTTCCTTTCCAAGTATAATTTCCATTGTCACCCTTCCAGACTGTGGCCCCCATGGCAGGGTCCCATCCTTCACGGAAATGTCCCCTGTGCCCACGAGGTCCCCAGAATTTACATGCAGAGCACTTGCTCATCAGCAGTGCAGTGGCAAAGCAACATGAGCTCATGTGCTCTGAGGGTCACAGCTGGGTCTACAAGTGAGCGCAAAGGGCGTCATGATGTTCAGATCCTCTGGTGCCTTGGATGGAGTGGCTGGGATCACCCTGACTCTGCAGTCAGCATCCCCTGGGTCCTATCTCTCTTGGCTCTCAGGGGATCACGCTCTTGGCGGAGCTGTCCTGCTCTGGGCTCTCTTCACTTAGTTTTGCAGGGTCCTTCTCATGTCTCAGCAATTTAACACTGTGCTGGTGCTGCTGTCTCTATATCTGTGCTGTAGCTACGTCCTACATGGTTCTCTCCCAGCTGTGACTCCAGCCTGCGCCGCTGTCCTGTTCCCTGCTCCTATGCTCAGCTGCCCTTTCACCAGTCCAGGGCATTGCATACAGCACAGTTCCTGGCTCTGTTCTCTTAGGGCCTGTGCTACCCCTCCTGGTCCAGACAGAAGCATTTGTTTGGGGCTGTTGCCAATGCCCCAGCTGGTCTGTGTCCCTCTGGCTCTGCCCTCCCAGGCCTTCCCAGGCAGGACTTAGCCCCGTTCACCCTGCTGGCAGAAACCCCATGGCAACATCTAATCTAGAGTCTCGCACCTCCTCCCACCAGGGTCAGTCTCCACTCCTCCCCATCCCCTTCCATGGTCTCTTCACTCAGCCAGGTGTCCTGCCCAGAGCCTGTGTCCCTCTTGATCTCTGTGTGGCTCCCCTGGTACCTGCCCCTCAGTCTGCCGTCCTGGCCTATGGTTTCCTTCTTTCTGCCCACATGCTGGCTCCTGCATGCCCCATTGAGCTTGCTGGCCACCTTGGTCTTGGGCCTGACCATGGGCCCCACAGCCTTGAATTACTCTCCAGAGGTGCCTTTTATGCGGAGGTGACCTTGAGGATGTGGATGCCAACGATGTGAGCATGAAGTACCTGGAAAAGTTTACTCTATGCCAGTACAACAGAGATAAGAACGACCTGAACCTCAGCAGCTTGGTACAGATGGTGCATGGTCATCAGAAGGTACATGGTTACCGGGGCTGAGGAGGACTACACAGGAGATTCTATCCTCCTGTACTCCCTGCTTCTCCCTTCTCTCTGCTCCCAGCCCCCTGTCCCTACCCTGGGTGTGCTGCTTGTTCTGCAGCCCATGGCCTAGTCCAGGGGACCCACCCAGGATGGACACCCCTGTGCCTCTCACCCAAGCCCTGTTCTTGGTAATTCTCTGTCCTTGTATCCCTTACTGGTGGTTCCCCAAGATTGTCCCATGTGCAACATAGCTTGGACCCTGGCTGCTACTCTAGGGGACAGCTGGCCTTATACCCAGTTCCAAGCCCAGCTGGCAGAGGCACCCAATGCCAGGCCAGGGTCAGGGTCCCCTGGCATAATGCTGACCACCTCCTACTGGACTGGGGTCCATGTGAACTGTGAACCAAGTGACCACACAGTAGGGACAAGGACCCTACACCTGTTCCTTCCTCTCCTGACCTCCACCCTCTTGTCCTTCAGCTCCCACTGACACAACTTCAGATCTGTAGAGCAGGTGCAGTAGGAGCAGAGGGCATCTTGGGCCCTGCACCTGTCCCTCTCGTACTCACCCTTGGCCACACGGGCCCTATTCCTGGCTCCCTATAGTTCATGGAGCTGTGTGTGCATTGCATGGATTCTCCTGATCCTTGGGATGCACCCTGCAGTGGACACTGACTGCCCACGAAGACCTGCTCTCCACACACAGGACCAGGCTGACCTCAGGAAGCCACACTGACATTCAGTCATCACAGAGCCTCATGCAATGTGGCTGATGTCTACTGAAGACACTCCCAGGCCCTGCAGCCCATCCTGACTCAGCTTTCTCTCCCCTGGAGTGGCTGCTTTGTGCTTGGGACCTTGGTCTGTCAGGGTCTGTCCAGCTGGGTGCACTGAGCCTCATGGAGAAGGCGGTTCTGAGCCTCATGGAGAAGGCGGTTCTGAGTAAAGACGCACCAGGTATGTTAGGGCATCCCTGAGATGACCCAAGTGTGATGCTGTGGCCATTTTCCCTTGTGCTGCCCCCTACTACCACCTTGTCTTGGAGGTTGGCAGAATCCTATGTGCCAGGTCCCAGCCCAACAAGGACGACTCTTCCTTCAGGAATCAGCTGGCGTGAACTTGTTGTGGGAAGGGCCAACACAAGCAGCGGGTGTGTGCAACCTTGGGCTTGTATGTATTTGAGATGGTGTGTGTGTAAGTACATGTGGAAAGCTGAATGTGTTCATACGTGTGGGTCATACAGTTCATATGTGAAGGTGCGTGCATACCTGTGTGTGGAGTGTGGTGGTTCAGGAATAGATACCCTTGGGTGTGTGGTACATGTGAGTGTGTACCTGCACATCTGTGCATCTGGCAGAAATCTACCCCAAATCATTGAGACAGAGAATCAAGGCCCCCTCAATTCCTGGATTTTAGCAAGTTTTCATATCCAGAACCCCTGAATGAAGAGATGCCCAGATCCCCTTGAAGAAGGACCCTGCTGTTAGAGAAGTGTCCCTGGTGACTACCAAAATTTTTTTCCATTAATCTTTCTTGTACTCCTCCCCAAAAGGACCTAAGGCCCTTTGCCGCATAACTGTATATCAAGGAAGGGAAATGATGGACATTTTAGGGATGATGGACACTTGTTCTGAACTAACGCTGATTCCAGGAGATCCATAAGGTCACTGTGGCCCTCCAATAAGAGTGTGGGCCTGAAGAGGCCAGGTGATCAATGGAGTTTTGGCCAAAGGTCCAGTTTGCAGTGGGTCCTGGTATCCTCCAAATCCATGCTGTAGTTATTTTCTCAGTGCAGAATACACAATTGGCATGGATATACTTAATACTTGGCACAATAGTCATACTGGTTCCCTAACATGGACTGTGAGGGCTATTATGGTTGGAAAGGCCAAATGCAAGCCATTAAAGTTGCTTTTGCCTGGTAAAAGAGTAAATCAAAACCAACATCACATCCTTAGGGGGACTGCAGACAAGGACCTGAAAGATGCAGGGTTGGCTTGGTGGTTCCCAGCCCATCTCCATTTCATTCTCCTATTTGGCCAGAAGGAACATGATTCTAAGATGCTTTGACGTGAATCCGTGCATCCTGATGGATGGTTCCTCAATACGATAATGGATTAGTGTAAAGTGAACAAATTGGTGATTCCAATTGTAGCTGCTGTACCAGATATGGTTTTCCTACCTGAGCAGACTGCGGTGGATTCACAACTGATGGTCAACTTGTAACACCCAGCTGAACTGAGTAAGCATGGTTCTGGGTGCGGGAGGCCCACCTGGAGACTGTTGCCAGCAGTATAAGAGGCAGAACTGGAGAAGAAGAAGGAAGGCTGTTGGGAACTGAAAAGGGCCCTTGGGAGCTGGTAGAAGCTATAAGAAGCTGTTGGTTCTTTTGGTACTGGGAATTGATCTCAGTACCTTGCAATTGCTAGCAGGTGCTTGTGCTGCTGGCTGGACTCATGGGGGCATTGTTATAGGCTCAAGGTCTTCAGCTGGACTCGTGCAGGACATTATCCTGGGATCTAGGCTCTCAGCTGGATTCTTTGGTCCTTAGTGTGTGGACAGATTTCCTGCACTCACTTGCATATGATTCTTTGGGTGACTATTATAAATAATCTTGTAAAATATGTGTCCTGTATTATATTGTTTCTCCTTGCAAAAACCCCAAAACCAACACAGAGATTAACACATTCCTGGTGCCTACAGCTACTGATTAGGCAGATGGCTTCTTCTCAATACCTAACCATAGGGACCACCAGAAACAATTTACTTTCAGCTGTCAAGACCAGAAATACACCTTCACTGTCCAACCTCAAGAATATATTGATTTTCTGCCCTGTGTCAGGACTTAGTATTCCGGGATCTTGATTGCCTTTCTCTTCCACAAATACCACACTGCTCCATTACACTGTTATCATGATGACTGGGCTGAGTGAGCAGGAGGTAGCAACCACTCTCAACTTGTTAGTAAAGCATTTTTAAATCCTACTAAAATTCAAGTCCTTCTACCTCAGTGAAATGTGTAGGAGTCCAGTGGTGTGGGCCATGCAGTGATATCCCTTGTATAGTGAAAGAGAAATTATTGCATCTGTCTCTCCCTAGAACCAAAAAACAGGAACAACACTTAGTGGGTATATTTGGATTTTGGAGGTAATACATTCCTCGTGTAGTTTCCTTTTATTCTGGCTCATTTACCAAGTGACTCAGAAATCTGCTACTTTAAGTGGGGTGCAGAACAAGAGAAGGCTGCTGTGCAGGCTGCTTTGCTTCTGGATGCATGTGAGACACCAGATCCAGTGGTACCTGAGGTCTCAGTGGCAGGCAAGGAAACTTGGGTCTATGGCAGGAAACTGGGTGAATTGTGGAGGAAGGCCAAAGGATTTACCATTATCTGCAGATAACTATTTTCCTTTTGAAAAGTCCTGTCATGCTACTGGGCCTTAGTGTCAAGTGAATGCTTGACCACAGGATGCCAAGTTACCATTCAATGAGCTAGGTATTATCAAATCCACCAAGTCATAAAATTGGACATGTACAGCAATGATACATCATTAAATGGAAGTGGTATATATGTGACTGGCTCTGAGCAGGGCCACAGGGGACAAGTAAATTACATGAAGAAGTGGTCCAAATGCTCATGCTTCCTTCTCTGGTTACACTGCCTTCTGCCTCCCAGAATGCACATATGACTTCCTGGGATGAACCAGATGGTCAGCTGTAGGAGGTAAAGGTTAGGGCCTGAGATACATATGGTTCTGCATATAATCCAGGCACCGCCTGCACATGGATGGCTGCAGTACTCCAGCCCCTTTCCAGGACGTCCTTGAAGAACAATGGTGAAGGAAAACCCTCACAGTGGGCAGAACTTCAGGCAGTACAGCTGGTTGTACCTTTTGCTTGGAAGAAAAGTGACAAGATATGCAACTGTATACCAAATCATGGCGTATGGCCAATGGTCTGGCTGGGTGCTCAGAGATCTGAAAGGAACATGAATGAAAAATTGGTGAAAAAGACATTTGGGAAAGAGGTATATGGATAGACTTCTCCATATAGGTGAAGGCTGTAAAGATATTTTTGTCTGATGTAAACACTCACCAAAAGGTGATCCCAGCAGAAGATGACTTCAGTAATCAAGTGGATAAGATGACCTATTCTGTGGATAACAGTCAGCCTGTTTTCTTCAGCCACCCCTGTCACTGCTTAAGGGGCTCACAATCAAAGCGTCTATGGTCATAGGGATGGAGGTTACACACGTGCTCTGCAACATAGACTTCTGCTCACCAAGGCAGATCTGGCTACAGCCCCTGCTGAACGCCCAGTAGGTCAGCAGCAGAGACCAGCCTTTAATCCCTGATGGGGCACCATTCCCCAGCATGATGACTCTGTGATAATGTGCCAGGTTGATTATACTAGACAGCTTCCAGCATGGAAAGGGCAGTGCTTTGCTCTTACTGACATAGACACTTATTCTGGAGATGAACTTGCCTTCCCTGCATATAATGCTTTTGCTAAAACTACTACCATTCACGGACTCAGAATGCCATGGTATTCCACATAGCATTGCCTCTGACTAAGGTACACATTTCACAGCTAAAGCACTGAGGCAATGTGCTCCTGCTCATGGCATTATCTGGTCTTACCGTGTTACTTGCCATCAGAAGCAGCTGGATGATAGAAAGGTGGAATGGCATTTGAACATGCAGTTATGATACCAGCTAAGGAGCAATGCCTTGCAGGGTTGAGGTAAGGTTCCTCAGAAGGCTGTATATGCTTTGAGTCGATATCCACTAGGCATATTCTGTTTCCCATAGCCCAGATCCACAGATTCCAGAATGAAGGGGTGGAAGTGGGAATGGCACCAATCGCATTGCCCTCCATGACCCACTGGTAATTTTATTCTCTCCCTATTCCTACAACCTTAAGCTCTGCTGGCCTAGAAGTCTTAGTTTCAGAGGAGGGGAAGCTTATATCAGAAAGCACAGCTTATACCAGGAAGCACAGCTTATACCAGAAAGCACAGCCTCCATTGAACTGGAGGCTAAGTCCTCCCCTTGATCATATTGGGCTCCTCATGCTTCTGAGTAAACAAAGTAAGAGGGTAGTTATTGTAAGGGCATTGTAATTGATCAGGACTACCGTGGAGAAATTGTCCTATCCTAATGCTCCACAAGGAAAAATTTATTTGGAAATCACATTTAGGTGTCTCCTAATACTACTATGCTGTTTTAAGGTCACTGGGAGTCTACAACAACCCAATCCAGGAAGGAAGACAAATAGCCCAGAACTTTCAGCAATGAAAGTATGGGTGACCCCATCAGAATCAAGATCCAGTCTGGTGCTCGCTGAGGATCAAGGGAATGCAGAATGGGCAGTAGAAGAAGGCAGTTAAAAATACTAGCCATGACTGCTTGATCAGTTATAAACACCAAGATTGTAATTGCAATTTTTCTTTCCTAACTTGTTAATACGCTTGAACATATATAATTGTACATGTATATTTTCTTTCTTTGCAACATTTTTTTGTTTTGTTTTTTTCCGGTACCGGAATCGAACTCATGATCTTGTGCTTGCCAGGCAGGCACTGTGCCGCTGAGTTAAATCCCCAGCCCTCTTTGTAACATTTTGTTGATAGTTTAAGATTGGCTCATAAGTACTGTTAAATCTATATTGTTATGCTTAAATTAGGAATATCAAGGGCAGAGTAAACATCACCCAAAGAAAAATTTTGCCTTCTACTGTGGGAGGAATTTAGTACATTTCTGATTGTATGCAGGAGAGCTGTATCATGTTATGATACAGCTTATGAATACACTTATGAATGTGATTTTTGTATTTGGAGACTAAGTATGGTTTAAGGAAGTGAGTCTGCTTGTAAAGTTGCTGTGGAGTGGATTGTGATAGGTGTTTGTGATTTCAACGGATGTGGAGTAAGAAATGCCTGGTGGTTTAGCGGAGCACATCCTGGGTGTGTCTGGATGACTCACATACAAGCCCCAAATGGAGGAGGGCAGACTCACTCTGGGTGGAGGTGGCACCAACTGTTAAGCTTGTAGCCCGGATTGTACAAAAAGGGAAAGAAGCAGGAAGTCTTCCATTTTGCTTCTTCAGAAGAGCTTTGTCTTCACCACTACCCTTGGACATTTCTCTCCAGTTCCTGCAGATATCCAGTCCAGACTCTTCAGCCTCTGACACAGGCCGTCAGCTTTCCTCTTGGATTCATACTGGACTCTGCAGTGAGGTCCAGGCCTTTGACTATCAGCCAGATCCTATGACTCTTCAAATTGCAGGGGTGCACTTTGGATTGGAGTTTTCCTGCAAGAGACAGAAGGAAAGAAAAAAGAAAAACACTCCTTCTCTGCCATAGATTTAAAAAAAAAATTTTTTTTTGAGACAGTGTCTCACTCTGTAGTTCAGGCTGGTCTCGAACTCACTATGTAGCCCAGGCTGGCCTCTAACTTGTGATCCTCCTGTCTCAGCCTCCTGAGTGCTGGGATTACAGGTATGCGCCACCACGCCTGGTTTCCCTAGATTTTAGAGAGAAAGAAACTAAACTGTGTCCAAAGGACCTTACCTGCTCCTTGCTGGCTTCCCAAAAATATGTTATCAGATGCTGGAGTGTTGCAGTATACTCCTACAGGTGGTTTCCAGGTTCTTTCTATATTAGCAAAGACTTGGTCAAGACAGTGCAAAAAGTAGCAAGGTTGTACATTTACTAAAGGTGTGAAAGAAAAAGAAACATGCTCTGCACAGTGAGTTCAGGCCAACTAAAGATGAGAAAATAAGTGCACCATGCAAAATACAGCCTAGGCTACTGCAAGAAGTAACAGTGGCCCCTGGCTTGATAGGGGCTGCTATTTGTACCTCCCGAGGCCTCAGGCTGATATCAGGTCTAGCCCATCCTATCAAAAACTTGCTCAAGTTCTTGGGAGAAGAGTTGAAGGTAGCACTCTCTGACTGGTTCCAGGTGCAGGACCTTGTTCTATGTATGTGCCCTGGAAGGTGTGACTGGAAGGTCACGCCTACTTGCCCGACCAGTTTGCCACACCCTAATCCCCTGCCTGGAGCCCATCCCAAAAGCTCCTGAGCAGATGTACACCACCATCTGCTGGTCAGCATGGTCAGTGCAGGATGCAGCACACCTTGAGCCCTAGGATTCAGGGAAATGCCCAGGAAAGCTGGGGGACCTGCCTCGGCATCCCTGGCAGTGGCCACCAATGCTTTCAATGTGCTGAATGTGGGCATCATTGACCCCGATCCCAGTGGCCAGGATGCCAGGGCTTCCCTACTCTGCCCTGAGCATCCAGGAAGGTGGGGAGGGACGGGTCACAGAGCACAGGGTTTAGGACTCAATGTCCCTGTTCTGTGCAACCATGGTGCCACCAAGAGACCTTATGAACTCAACCTCCTGGAATGATAAGTCAGCACAGCACAGGGCATCCTGTTTCTGCTGTGAACGCTGCACCCCTGGCTGGAGGGAAGAGGACCCAGCTGACCTCCACACACAGAGACAGTGCTGGGTGCCCATGGGTGGGAGCTGGGTGCAGCTGTGTGGGTGTGGAGATGCTGCTTGCCCTGTGACCAGGGGTCTCCATCTTGGGTCTGAGCTGGTGCTTTCTCTGCCAGCTCCACACACAGATGCACTTTCCCTCTGTGTCACAAGGGGCCCATATGCTCCATGGGTAGACGTGGACTGGAAACTCATTTTGTCTTCAGGGAAGGTGAGCAAGGGGAGGCAGCCCTGCAGGTGCCAGTTCTGCAGTCACATGTGAGGCCACCGAGCCATGCCCAGTGCCCACCATTATGTGTAGCCTGACTTCTGTTCCAAGGCACAGCCAGCATCAGGCCAGCAACCTGGGCCCCTCTTGCCCTGTCCACGTCCTAGAGCTGCTGTGCTGGGTGCCTATATTTCCAGCCATCTTCTCTTCATCTCAGTAAGATCCAGGGGGTCCCAAAGAGGTGGACCTGGCCCCAAGCTACATGCATGGCTGAGTTGATCCAGCCCCTATCTGCCCCCAAACTTTCCTTGGCATCCTAAGACCACAGGACCCAGGAGGAGCTGGTGTAGGTTTTTATTGAGCAAGGCAGGAGGCAGCCATGGGCCCCATGCACAGGTGAGGTTGAGAACACAGGAGAAGGAAAAAGGGACAGCTCGTGGGGGTCCATGCTGCCCAGAGGAGACCAGTGGTGCTGGGGCACAAAGGGGAGCACACATGCTCCAAGGTTAGGGCTCCGTCATGGAGTTGGGGACTCTGCAGGAGAGGGGTGGGGTAAGGGAGCACCTTCTGGCCTGAAGCACAACCTTATGCTCTGTGACAGCTGGAACAAGTCCAGCAATGGAGTTCTCTCAAGGCCTGCTGTAGACCAAAAAAGTGCAGTATTTCTTCTGCAAAAGAGAGAGTGAGAGAATCAGTGGAGGTTTCAGGAGAAAGGGAGGAATCCCAGCCACGAACATCAGAGAGGAGTGGTGGAGGCTGGTGCTGTTCCCAGCTCAGGGGTCCCAGGTCCTCATCCTCCACGGCCCCCAGGGAAGAGTCACACAGGGCCAGGAGCCCAGGGGGAACAGGGCAGGGCAGGCACTCACCACTCCAGCGCCTCAAACTCAGCCCAGGGCAGCACTGAGAGGCACCCATGGGAGAACCAGGCCTGGGGACCTGAAGACAAGCAGGGTGGGCAGGGTGACAGGGGAGCAGTGCCCAGAGCTTGGCCTCCAGGGATCCGGCTGTCAGGAGAGGCTGAAGCTGAAGGCAGCATGGAGTCTTGGCCCTCTCAGGCCTGACCTGCTCAGCCTGGCTCTGGTCGGGGCAAGACTGGGACTCCCAGAGCCCTCTCCATTCTCACCAGCCTGCTGCTGCCCCTCCTGCCCAGCAGGAGTGCCCTGAAGGAAGGTATCACCCCCCACCACCCCACTTTCCAGGGTCCCATTCAGCATCCTAATCAATCCTGTGTACACAGCTCTGCTCTGCTACCAAAGGTGTGTACGGATGTGCAGTTACATACACTCACCTTCACTCCACACCTGAGGGTATCTACTCCTGTACCACCACACTACACACCCACACACCCACCCACACTCCTCCCCACATGAGTGACATGTGTATAAATTCACCTCTGCATACAACATATTGGTGTGCATTCATTCACCTCCCCTCACAACCTATATGTGAGCACATATTCACTCCCACACACAATCTACACATGTGCATTTTAATCCTCCCTTGACTTGCATGTGAGCACATTCCTCTAACTCATTTGTGTGCATGTTCATCTCCCATATGACCTACAGAGAAACACACATGCAAACTAGCAGCTTTCCACATATAACTACACATACATACACACTCTATACAGACACACACACATGCACATTCATACCCACTGCCCACAGCTATATCTAGCTCATACTGGCTCTTCACCGAAGGGACAATTGTTCTTATTGGGCTGAGCGTTGGTGCATGTGGTTCTGCCAGTCTCCATGTCCAGGAAGTAGTAGTTGGGGCCCATGCTCATCCTTCTTCCTCCACTTCTCCTACCTCACTGCAGGACAGCTGCTAACAACAAATTATCATAGTCTGCACAGAGGATAGACAAAGGATGAGAGTGTAAATGCAAGGTGTGTCTTATATAAGTGATGCATGATCAGATCTGTTGATGCTGTTATAAACAGAGAGAAAACGTAGGGACAGAGGCCAAATCACTTAAATTAAATAACAGGAGTGTTAAATGCTATCTGTGCACATGCAAAGCTGAAAATACTTCACTAGGAGGCAGCATTTTACCAAAAATATTCATATAAACTATAAGCGCTTCCCATTCTATTAGACCTCAACCTGCAGTGCCCAAAACAGGGGAAAAAGAATAAAAAAAAATTTAAAAATGGATTCAAATACACTTAGGAGCACGGAGAAGCAAGGCAACAGGAAGCTCCCAAGATCTCTCAGCACTCCTAAGACAGAGAAAGAGGTCACAAATGGAGAAAAAAAGCAAATACCAGGTAGGGGAGCCTATGAAAAGTTTACAGAAAGAATGCAGTACTCTAATGGAGTCAGACTCCACATCAATGTTTTTCTCACCTATTACTATCACTAGATGAGTTTAAAGAGGAAATGAATCAAAAGTTCCCAGCGTTATCACTCAATTCGCTCAATATGAAAGATATAAGTAAAAAATTGGATGAACTGACCCAAACGCTCAAAACATGAATAGCAGATTCAACAAGCATATAGAATGCTCAAAAAGGTATCAGACAGAAATATCTAAAATAATACCTGTATAGAATTTGTAAACTGCAGAAATGAGCAATGTGAAATGAGTATCGGAAATTAAAGGCAAAATGCTCAATTATGATGAAGTTCACAAAAAAACCTACAAAGAAACAAGAGAATAAGAAAAGACCATCCAGCAGTTACTAGACAGCACTAAGAAGACCAACCTAAAGCTAGTTGGAGTGAGAGCAAAGCTACAAGATAACAAACATAGAATTATTAATATGTTTACAGAAATCATAGCAGAACATTTCACAACTACATGACAACTGTGGAACATATAAATGAGGTTCCCAGAACAGCTAACAACTGTGATGAAACAAGCTCACCAAGGCATGTCCTTATTAAAAGACCACATATACAACAATAAATACAGACTTTTAAAAGCAAAGAAAAAAAAACATCATATATGAGGGTAAACCAATTACAATTACAATACACTTCTCCACTCAAATTTTAATTATCGGAAGAGCTTGGAGTAAAGTATTTCAAAGCCTAAGTGCAAACAACTTCCAACCTAGATTGATGTAACCAACAAAGCTATCAAAACAGATGGAGAAATAAGGATAGTTCATAGAATATAGAAGTCCAAGAGATATATACATGCTAAAACAGTGCTCCAGAAAATACTTAAGAATCTCCTAGATGGAAACAATGAAAATCAATAAAGTTAAAAATTCCAGGTGAAAGAAAAACACCAACCAAGGTCAAAGGAAAAACTACTACAATATGAAAAAGAAAACCAGAAGAAAAAAAAGAAGTCACCAGTAAAGAAAGTATGCGATGATAGTAAATAATCAACAGTGGTTAGTAATATCTCTCAACATTTATGGCTTCAACTCTCTGATTAAAGGACACAGATTGGCAGAACAAATCAAAAAACAAAATCTAGCAGTCTGTTGCATTCAAGAAACTCACCTAATCCAAAAAGATACACTTTAAAAATTAAAGGATGACAAAGAACAAGCAGGGGAGTAATTTTAATCTCAGACATAGTAAACTTCAAGCTAAAAATGGTTAGAAGAGACAAAGAAGGTCACTACATACTAGTTAAGGGGACAATCCAACAAGAAGATAACATGTTTGTAAATATTTACGCACCAAATATTGGAGAACCTACTTTTATAAAACAAATACTGCTGAAATTAAAAGATCAAAAAAGTACTGACACAATCATAATGTGGGAAAGTTAACACCTCATTTTTGTAAAGAGATGAAAAAAATCAATATAGAAATATTAGAGCTAAACCACATCCTTGAACATATGCACTCAATAGATACCTATAGAATATTCCACCTCACTACAACAGAGTATGCATTCTTTTGTGCAGCATACAGTAGTTTTTCCAAAATAGATCACATACTCTTCCTCAGAGGCTGCTTAAAGAAATATAAAAGAATCAGATTTACCCCATGTGCACTATCAAACCACAGTGCAATGAGAATAGAAATTAATGACAAAAGAAGTCAGAGGAAAGGTAGAAGCACCTGAAAATGACAGGTAATTAACACACTCGTAAACAACCAAATGGCCACAGAAGAAAACAAGAAAAAAAATTTAAAAATTTCTTGAAGTTAATGCTAATGCCTGTACAACTCATCAAATCCTCTGGAACACTATGAAAACAGATTTAAGGAGATGTTTGTTGCTGTCGATGGTGTTAGGAAAACAGAGGAACTCAAATAAATAACCTCATGAGGAATTTCAAGATACTTGAGAAACAATAAAAATCGAGGCTCAAACAGAAAGTAAGGAGGGCAATTATAAAGATTAGAACAGAATTCAATGAAACTGAGGCTGGAAAAAAACCCATAAAATTAAGGGAGTGGAAGAGCTGTTCTTTGAAAGAATAAACAAAATAGATAAGCCCTTAGGCAGACTGTCCAAGAGAAACAGAGACAAGCTTCTCATCAATGCAATTAGAAATGAAAAAGGAAAAATCACAACAGACACTGTTAAAATCCAGGATCATGTTAATAACTAGCTTGAAAAATTATTTTCCAAGCAATTGGCAAATTTTGAAGAAATAGACTGATTTCTAGACTCATACAAACTACCAAAGCTAACCCAAAAGAAACAAAAATATTTAATAAACCAATACAAGCAATGAAATGGAGACAGTAATAAACAGATAGTAACAGAGACAGTAATAAATACCTTCTAAAAAACCCTCAGGACTTGAAGGACTCACTACTGACTTCTACAAAACCTTTAAGGATATTATATCACCTATACTCCTCAAGCTCTTCAAAGAAATTGAAAAGGAAAGATTATTCTCAAATTCATTTATGGAAGCCAGCATCGCTCTGATTCCAAAACCATATAAAGACCCCACTTTAAAAAAAGTGTAGGCAAATCTTCTTAATGAGCATAAATGGAAAAATCCTCAACAACGTATTAGCTAATTGAGTCCAGCTTATCATCAAAAAGATAATACATCATGACCGGGTAGGTTTCATCCCACAGATGTAAGAATGGTTCAACATATATAAAAGAACAAATGTAATACATCATAATACAGAAACAAGGCCCAAGACAACACGATCATACCAATAAATGCAAAAAAACCTTTTGACTGAAACCAACAAACTAATATCTAGATATGTTAAGAATCTTGAAGAAAATAGGTGTAAAAGGGCCATACCTGAATTTGATAAAACCTATTTGTGACAAACCAGTGGTCAACATTGCATTAAATCAGGAATAATTAAAAGCATTTCCTCTAAAGTCAGCAACAAGACAAGGATGCCCACTATGCCCTTTTCTACTCAAAATAGTACTCAAAACATTAGCCAGAGCAATCAGGCAAGAGAAGAAATAAAAAGGATACATACAGGAAAAGAAGAACTCATTATCATTATTTGCAGATGACATCATACTCTACATAGTGGACCCAAGGAATGCCACCAAAAAAACTCTTAGAATTAATAACTCACTTCAGCAATGCAGTGAAATCAACACACAAAAATCATTAGCATTTGTGTACACTAAGGACGAGCTCGATAAAAAGCAAATTATAAAACCAATCATAGTAGCATCAAGAAAAATGAAATTCCCAGATATTAAACTAACCAAGGAAATGAAAGACCTCTACAAAGAAAACTGTAACACTCTCAAAAGGAGATGAAAAAGAACATCAGAAAATGGAAAGCTGTCTCCTGCTCCTGTACAGGCAGAACAAATATTATCAAAATGGCCATAATTCCAAAAATGTTACACAGTTTTAATGCAATCCCATTCAAAATACCAACAGTATTTGGTATATAGTATATATTTACAGACCTAAGGAAAATCTTCCTAAAATTCATGTGGAAGCAGAAGAGACCCAGAATAGCAAAAGCAATCTTGGACAACAAGAGCAAAGTAGGAGGAATCACAATATTTGACTTTAAGCTATATGGCAAAGCAACAATGAGGGATGGCATGGTACTGGACCAAGAACAGATACATGGATCAGTGGAACAGAATAGAAGACATAGAAACATCCCGAGACACATTCAGCTATGTGGTCTTTGAAGAAAGGCTAATAGCATTCCCTGAAGGAAAAATAGCCTATTCAACAAGCGCATCTGGGAAAACTGGAGAACTGTTTGCTGAAGACTGAACCTGGACCCCCATCTCTCAACATGTACTAATATAAAATAAAAATAGATCAAAGACCTAAACATTAAAACAGAAAAATTGAATTGACTGGATGATAAAATAGGTAAAATACTTGAAGTCATAAGTGTAGGAAAGAATTTTCTAAACAGCCACAATTACAGAAGAAATAACAATAAAAATAACAAATAGTGCATCAAATCAAAAAGCTTCTGTACAGCAAAGAAATCAACTGGTGGAGTGCAGAAACAACCTGTAGAATGGAAAACATTTTAGCAGCTATTCTTCTCACACGGACTAATATCTAGAATATATGAAGAACTCCAAAAACATTAGACCACCTAAAATAAATGACCCAATCCAGAGATGGGCAAATGAAGAAACAGACACTTAGAGGAAGTAGAAATGGCCAACATGAAAAAGTGTTCAACCTCTATGGCCACTGGAGAAGTAATTAAAACAACACTAAGATTCAATCTTACACCAGGAAGAATGACTATCATCAATAAATCATAAAATAACAAATGCTGCAAGACTGCAGTAAGAAGGGAATTCTCTTACATCATTGATAGGAATGTAAACTAGCACAACTATTATGGACATCATTATGGAGATTTCTCAAGGCACTAAAATTAGAAATTCCATATGAGCCAAATATCCCCCTCTGGGAATCTTCCCCAAAGCATTGAAGACTTCATGCTGCTGCAATACATGCATACCAATGTTTATAGTGGCACAATTCATAATAGCTAAATCCTGGAAGCAGCCTGCATGCACATCAGCAGACAGTTGGACAAAGACAGTATGGCATCTGTGCATAATGGGATATGATTTGTCCCTAAAGAAGGACAAATTCAGGGCTTTTCTATGACAATGAATGTAACTAAGAAAAACAGTTTTCAGTGAAATAAACCAAACACTCAAGCTTAACTATCATTTTTTTTGTTTTGTTTTTCTTCCGGTACCAGGAATCAAACTCACGACCTTGTGCTTGCCAGGCAGGCGCTTTGCCGCTGAGCTAAATCCCCAGCCCCAAGCTTAACTATCATATGATATCTCTCATTTGAATGGAGTACACAGAGCATAGTAAAGGAATGATAGGAGACGGGATAGGCCTCTTGCAAATGGGGAGGGGTCCAGGAGAGCTAGCGTGGCAGGAGAGGAAAGGGCAAGAGTGAATAGCAGAATAAAGATGTACCATGTACAGGAACCTCACAACCTAATGAATGTAAACACTATATCTCATGAACATCAGATGAGGTGAATGACTTAGCAAGAGTGAAAATGTGGAAAGGGGAGTTAGAAGAGAAGAGGGGAAGGTGAAGGGAAGGGGGAGGGATTAACAAATAGAACCAAGCTGTATTATGTACATGTACCCACGCCCCAAAATGATTGCAAACTGCTTGTACCGCAAACATGTAGTAATCAATAATGAAAAAATAAGCATTGCCTTGTGAGAAATGTAGTTTGTGATGATGTTTAAAATATTTTTTGAGAAAATCCATCTATATCCTGCAAGTCTTCCATTTAAAATGTGCAATGCAGTTGCTTTTGGTATACTTACAATGCTGTGGCAATATCTCTACCACCAAATTTTAGGTGACTTACCTCCTACTCATCATCACTCACTCTCCATGCCACTGACCCAGCCCAGGTGGCCATTAACCCACCACCTGATGCATAAATTTGTCTTCTTGGCTGTTGCATGTAAGTGGGATCATAACATCCTGTTGCTGACTTTCTCCACATGTCATATTTTCAAGATTTGTCCATGTTTTGGCAGATATCAATATGTCAATTTTAAAGAATTGCCAAATAATATTTTGTTACATGCACAGTCCACATCTTGTTATACAATGCATCAGTGTGTATGCAATCAGTGATTTCCTGTTTTTTAATTGCTATTCTAAATAGTACTGCTATGAACATGTATGTATACTTTTTTGAGTAGAACTATGTTTTTATTTATCTGGGATGAGAAGCATTGCTAGGTCATAAGGTAACTCTATTTTGAGGACTTGCCAAACTATTTTCAAAAAAAGGTTTGTGTCTGTTGACATTCCCCCTAGCTATGTGTGGGCTTCTGTTTTGTCAATATGTTTCTTTTCCACTATAGCTATATACTGGGTATGACGTGGTATCTCTTTGTGATTTTGACTTGCTGTCTCTATCAATTGACAGTGTTGAGCATCTTTTTATGTGCTATTTGACATGTATAACTTCATTGGATAATATTTATTTACATCATTTAAGATTTAAAGTTAGAACATCTTTTTAAATGTGTATTTAGGAATTTTTAAATTGGGTTATTGGTCATAATTTTTAAATGAAGATTTTTTTTATTTCCGAAGAATTTTGGTTTGGTTGTTTTCTGAGTTTCAAGAGTTTTATATATTCTAGGTAAAAATTTTCCATCCTATATATGACTTTGAAATATTTTCTTTTATTCTGCATGTTGTCTTATCACTTTTTTGATGGGATGATTTTAATAAGTAAGTGGTAACACACTTGAAATCACTCCAATCACCACAGGGCCCAGGTACTGCTCCAGGACACATGGTACTTGTTTAGGGTTTCCATTAACACAGAAATAACTTGGTGTTAATTATGTGGTCTAACATCTTGTTTTTTTGGGTAGATTAAAGGGGATGAATATTTATAATAGATCAGTCAAGTATACCTGGGCCTATTAAATATGTTTTCACAAAGGTGCACAGAATCTAGGATTGTTTTATTCTTAGTTCTCCATCACGCAGAGGGGCACCACGCAGATGGGAGGATCCTGTCCTGGTTGACTGCTGACTTCAGTTCCCAGGAAGATGGCTGGACACTGACCATACCTCCTTGAGAAATCCAACATTTCACAGGAACAAAAATTGCAGCTAGCAAAGGAAAATGATAGCTAATCTTGCTGTGAATTTAGAGTCAACCATAGCATGCTGGAAAGTAGAATTGGTTCTGTTTTCTGACCACCTGTCACCCTTACATGCTTCAGAGATGCAGCCACCTGTCGTATGCAGAGGACAAGACCTCCATTTCTGTAAGGTGGCACTTGGTATGTTGTGTTGCTTCTGAAATAACCAAGAAAGGCCCTGAGATTGTGGGTCTCAGAACTGAGGGCTGAGTTCCACCCTTCCTTCTCCCCAGGGAACACAGGGAAGAGGACTGAGTGGGGAAAAGGCAGCCTGACCCACCTGAGGAAGGGCGTGATGGATTCCTAAGATTGGAATCTGCAAAGGAGGAACTGGGGACAGACTCTGCTGCTCCAGGGACTCACACAATTGAACCCGCAGGGTCTCTGGCTTCAGACCTAAGGGCTCCATAATTGGCTAATTTCTCCAATGGGCTTTGAAGTTTCCCAACCTCATGTCATATCATCCTCACAACTATGAGGAAGAAAGCCAGCTTTTCAAGCATAGACTGAGCATAGATTTTGTGAGAAACACAAAGGCCCAATTCAAAAGACCCCGATCTCTAAAAGTTGTTGAACATAAGCATCACACCACAAGGGGAAAATCCCATACCACGAATCTTTACTTCATGCAGAATATTCTTAAGAATTTTTTAGGGTTTCCATTAATACAGAAATAACTTGATGTTAATTGTATGGTCTAATATCTTGTTTTTATAAGTAGATTAATTTTAAAGGGGATAAATGTTTATAATAGATCAGTCAAGTGTACTTGGACCTATTAAATATGTTTTCACAAAGGTGCACAGAAAGAGTCTAGGACTATTTTATTCTTAGTTCTCTGTTAAACGTAAGGTTACTAAGAGGTAAAATTCTAATGTGCAATTTAATAAAACAGAGGGAGTATGTCTGTATTTGAATAGGATATATTTTCTTTTTTTTAACTATAACTTATTATGTGAACTAATACCATCAAGAAGCATGAGTTAGGGTTATTCACATAAAATAGTTGTCTGGCCTTCAATGCATCATAGATTGTCATTTCTTCCGATGTGAAACAATAGAATCACCAAATGTGTGCGCTTTTTGTTTTGTTTTGTTTAGTTTTTTTTAGCAGACAGACAACCTTTTACAAAATAGCAAAAGAACAGTACAGACAATACAGAGTTACAAACAAAGTGGTAGGAAATGAACAATGCTTGTTGTATTAAATATTGATATCTTCAAAGTGGTTTCTCATGTAAACAGATAGAGACATGCAATACTGATCAATCAAGGACTCATTGACAGTTTTTTTCAGCAAAGAAATAGAAGACAGTAGAACAACTATGTTAACTATCCTGTATATACATACATACAAAATTTCTCCTTCTTTCCCTTCCTTTTTCCACATCCCAATTGCCCTTTACCCTTGAGTACTTTCCTATCATTTCACAATGTCTATCATAACTCTTAGTTTAAATTAACTCTTTCAGGTTTTACACTAGTGAAACAATGTGGTGCTTGAACATGCATGTCTGATTTATTTCACTTATGAGTATGGTCTCTAGTTGTGACCATTTACCTATAAAAGCCTCAAGTTTATCTTTCTTTACAGCTGAGTAATATTCCATTATATAGAAGTACCACAATTTTCTTATCCAATACTCAGTGGATGGACATTTGGGTTGTTTCCACAATTTAGCAATTACATATTGTGCTGCTATGAACATAGGTACACATATATCACTGTGATATGATGTTCTGAGATCTTCTGGGAAAATGCCCAACAGGGGGATAGCTGGGTTAAATGGGACCTTTAGACCTAGTTTTCTGAGGAATCTCCAAACTGATTTCCACAGTGGTTTCACCAGTCTGCATTCCCACCAGCAGTGGAGAAGGGTTTCTCTTTCTCTACAGCCTCACCAGCATTTGTTATTGGTTGATTTCTTAATGCTAACCATTCTTACTGGGGTAAGGTGAAATCTCAGTGTTGTTTTAATTTGCATTTCTCAAATGGCTAATGATGTTGAACATTTTCTCATATATTTATTTGCCATTTGTATTTCCTTATCTGAGAAGTGTGTATTCATCTCAGCTGCCCATTTGTGGATTGGGTCTTTGAATTTGGGGGGCTGATATGTTTTAATTTTTTATATGTTCTAGATAGAAGCCCTTTGTCTGAGGGACAGTCAGCTAAAATTTTTTCCAAGTTTGTGGGTTTTCTTTTTACTCTGCTGGTGATTTCTTTAGATGTGCAGAAACTTCTCAGTAGGATGAGATCCCAGTTATTGATTCTTTCACGTGCAGTTTGGTTTTTGTTCATGAACTCTCTGCCTACCCCTATGTCTTCAAGGTTTTTACCTACTTTCTCTTCCAATAGATTTAGTGTTTCTGTTTTAATATTGAGATCTGTGAACCATTTTGACTTGAGTTTGGTGCATGGTGATAGACTTGGGTCTATTTTCAGTCTTTGGCAGGTAGCAAGTCAATTCCTCCAGCACCATTTATTAAAGAGTCTATCATTCTTCCAGTGAGTTTGTTTGGCCCCTTTATCAAAGATTAGGTGGCTGAGTGTGTTTTTGGTTGTGGTTGTTTCTTCCAGTCTGTTCCATTGAGTAAGATATATTTTCTATCATTAGGTGTCAGGGACCACAAATTATAAATTGAGGGTCGGGGCTGCCTTCCTTGCCCTATGCTGTGGGCCAGATTGGAATGAGGAAAATCCCTCTTTCTCCCGGCCACTGTTGAGTCCTCGATGGTCCATGATGCTCTGCAGCCCACAGGGCAGGATAAGATCTGCTGAGGAAGATACAAAGGAAGCAAGAACTTATGTGCCAGAAGGGATCTTGTTTCTTTTATGATGCTAAACTTGTCCTGCTACTTCCTCCACTGTTCCAAGCAAAGTATGCTATTCATCCCCCTGTGCTTGCTGGATAATAAAATGGGCTAGCCAAGAGGCATTTGTCTCTGCCCATCCAGAGGCACTGACCTCCCAGGCCCTCTTCTCATGCATTCCTAAAATTGTTTCTGTGTTTTATGTCATCCTTTGCTGTACCCCTCATACAGGCAGCTAGGAGACTTGGCCAGGTCCCTGCCAATTAGGGAAAAGGAATAATTTGTTCAAATTCAGAAATTTGGTAAAGTAAATTTAAAGAAAGAAAAAGGCAAAAAGAAACTAGTAAGTAGAAAAGAGAGAGATGTAAAGAAAGATATGCATAGGAGAACATCTTTGGTAAGAAAAAGATCTGCCAGAATGAAAAAAGAAAGATATGGACAAAATCAGAAAGCTAATGTGAGTTGCAGAAAGTTTGTGACAGGGGCTTCTGGGAAGCAGTTGGAGTGGTGAACAGCACAGAAATATCCTTTCGAAGATTTGGTGTCCAGATGCTGGAATATAGCAACGTAAAGAAGAGAAGAAGGAGAAAAGTTGGTCCCCAAGACCCAGCAAGGATCAGAAGCAAGAGTTGAAGCCTGTGGGGTGAGTGAAGAGAGAAACCTCAAGGCAGAAAAAGGAGGTAGCATGTGACACTGTCTCCCTGAGCGCTGACACACTGCATGCGAGGGGCAACTCAAACCTGCAGATGCACGGTAACTACTGGCAACCCCAGAGTGCTCCATGGAGAAGTGTACCAGTGGTACAGAGCAGTCAATGCAGCAGACTGCAGTGGCTGGTGAGTTATTTAGGTTCAGATGCCCACAGGAAAGGATGACTGGCAGGTAGACACCTTGGAGAGGGGCCAAATGCTCTTGGAACTCAGAGCAGCTGTGGCTTGCCTCCATTTAACACCTCCAGTGGCAGCATGAGGTGAATGCAAACTGTCAGGAAGTCAAGGAGCTGAGTTCAGGGTGGCAGGGAACCAACTTCAAGCTGTCTGGAGGCAAACAGAGTGTTGCAGACTGAACAAATTGGGTTCCAGGCTCACAACCAGAAACCAGCCTGAACTTCAGTGCAACTAAAGGTGCAGAACTACTGGTATTATCCACTGCCTTGCTGTAAAGCTACGACTGCTTGCTGGAATTAATCAACTCAGATCTGAACTCTGTCTGCTTACCTTGTCTACCAGTGACAGCAGAGACATGCCCTGAAGTGGATATTTTTTTCCTCTTATTTTCAGCTGTTTTTTTTCCTAATTGATTGTCCTTATTTTTATGAGTGTGAACATTGCTTATAGAGTTTGTTGTTGCTGCTGTGTCTGTGTTTTTATTTCTTCCTTCTCTCTTTACCTCCTATCTTCTTCACCAGTTTCCCAAAGTTCACACAATCTTCCCTTGTGCACCAGCCTTGCTTCTAATCTCTTCCTCTTCTTCTGTTTCTCTATTTTTCCCCCTAACCCCTAGTAAATTTTCTTCCCTGAGGGTAAATATGAAGGGAATATTGGCTGTATACAATTTTCTGGCTTGCTTTATATTTTGTTATATAACTACAAATCTAGTTCATATGATTAAAACTGGCACAATAGTTACCTCAGTCTCTCATTTTCTAGGCTGTGTTTGATGCTATTGTTATTATGAACATACTATTTTAGCCAAGGTGATATCATTGTTCTAATGAGTTATTCTTCCTGGTATGCCAACACTGAGATTGCCTAAGGGTCATAAATAATATTATAGACCATTGGCAAAGAACCAGGGACTGGGCCAAGCATGTAGCAACTCCTTATTCCCAATACACCGAAGAGGTAGAACCGTGCAACAGACTCAAAACCCAAAAGCCAGCTATACCCAGAATATATCACTGAGAAATAGTCATTTCCTAAGGGTTTTCATTACTAGAAATGAAGTTACCTGCTATAAGCAATTTACAAACATCAACCCAGAAATTAAATTTAAAAAATAGAAAATGAGAAGACATGGAAGCAAGATGCAGCCAGCCTTCCAACTTACCAAGGGCAAATCCAGGAGGCAATGATGTTCTGGAAACATTAGCCAAAGCAATTAGACAAGAGACAGAAATAAAAGGAATAAGGATAGGAAAGGAAAAAGTTAAATTAACATCACATGCTGCCCAGAAGACTCCAAAAACTCCACCAAAAGACTTCTAGATTTGTTTTGTTCTGCTTTGTTTTGTTTTCCGGTACCAGGGATCGAACTCACAACCTTGCGCTTGCCGGGCAGGTGCTGTGCTGCTGAGCTAAATCCCCAGCCCCCAAGACTTCTAGATTTAACAACCAAATTCAGTAGCATAGCTGGAGCCAAAGTCAACACTCAAAAAAATCAATGGCATTCCTATGCACAAATAAACAACTCACTGAGAGAGAAATTAGTGAAACAACACCTTTCACAAAAGCATACCAAAAAAATGAAATACTTAGGAATCAATCTAATGAAGGAAGTAAAAGACCTTTACATTGAAAACTATAGTAGTCTGAAAAAAGGAGATCCAAGAGGCTATCAGGAAATGGAACCATGTTCCTTGTTCTTGGGTATGAAGAACCACTGTAGTGAAAATGCCCATACTTTGAAAATTGTTATATGAACTTAATGCAATCCTAATCAAAATACCAATAGCATATCTCACAGAATTACAGAAATTAATCTTAATATTCATTTGAAACCAAAAGAGACCTAGAATAGCAAAAGCAATTCTAGATCACAAAAGCAAGGTAGAGGGCATCACAATCCCTGACTTGAAATTATACTACAGTTATTGTGATAAAACAGCATGGTACTGCCAAAAATATCCCAAACCAAACCAAAACAAAACAAAAAACCAGACTTGAGGATCAATGGAACAGATTGGAAGATGCAGACACAACTCCAAACACATGCAACCATCTTATCTTTGACAAGGGGCCAAACATCTTCACTGGAAGAAAGATAGCCTCTTTAGTAAATGGTGTTGGAAAAACTGGCTTTCTACATGTGGAAGACTAAAACTAGACCCACGGTCTCTCACCATGCACTAAACTAAAATTAAAATGGGTCAAAGATCTAAATATTAAAATAGAAACAGTAAATCTGCTTGGAGATAGAAATGGTAGAACTCTTGAAACTTTGGTGTAGGCAAAGACTTTATGAACAAAACCTAGATCACACAGGAAATACCACAAAAAAAATCAACAACTGAGGTCACTTCTTATTAAAATGCTTTCACAAAACAAAGGAAACCACCAAAGCAGTGAAGAGACAGCTCACACTGTGGGAAAATTTTGCACCAGCTGTTCCTTAGACAAAGGACTAATACCTAGAGTATATAAAGAACTAAAAGAAATCAGATCCCCCATATTTAAAGACTCAGTCCAAATATGGGCATCTGAAATGAATAGATACTTCTCAGATGAAGAAGTAGAAATGGAGAATAAATACATGGAAAAATGTTCAACATTACTAGCATTCAAG
This sequence comes from Chinchilla lanigera, assembly GCF_000276665.1. Taxonomy (NCBI): domain Eukaryota; kingdom Metazoa; phylum Chordata; class Mammalia; order Rodentia; family Chinchillidae; genus Chinchilla; species Chinchilla lanigera. Next base: position 30,575,979 of record NW_004955415.1, read on the forward strand.
AAATACAAGTTAGGGGAGCGCCAGCCTTCAGGCTGGCTAGCTTCCTGCCTGCTGGCTCCCGGAGGGTGGGCCTCCAGTGCACAGGGAGCCTCGGGCAGGGAGCGCCGGTTTTTTTGGTCTTTGGACCGGCGACTCACTCCCGGCCTCGTGGTTCCCCGGAAGGAGGGCTTCCGGCACACAGGGAGCTGCGGGTGGGGAGCGCCAGCCTTCTGGCTGGCTAGCTTCCTGCCTGCTGGCTCCCGGAGGGTGGGCCCCCAGCCCATGGGGAGCCATGCGGCGG